>NC_133150.1:33866237-34156237 GCF_048418815.1 Hemitrygon akajei | reverse complement strand
GTAGAAATAATCTAAATGGGAGATTGGTGGCTGGTGGGAAAGGCCTGTTTACATCCTGTATAGTTCTGTAATCTCTATGCAACTTCATCTGTCAGGAAATACAAAGGAGGTTTGACTCAAAATCAGAGTAGCGGGGACGATTCAGCAGTGAACGCTAACTTTAATAACAGACCACAAAATAATATGCCACGAGGGGCCACCAATCAAGACAGAAGAGAAATTAAACACAACAGGCAACCAGGTAAACTTCAGGCAGGGAGAGTGAAAGCTAAAGGCCAGCCAGTTCGATGAGCGACTGAGGACTGTGATTGAGAACTGGGGTTAAATAGGCTGCAGGTGATGAGTCTGGAGCAAGTGGCAGGTGAATCCTGCCTGAATATTAAGAGGAATAGATAGAGTGGACAGCCAGCGCCTCTTCCCCAGGGCACCACTGCTCAGTACAAGAGGACATGGCTTTCAGGTAAGGAGAGGAAAGTTCAAGGGGGATATTAGAGGAAGGTTTTTTTTAAACTCAGAGAGTAGTTGGTGCGTGGAATGCACTGCCTGAGTCAGTGGTGGAGGCAGATACACTAGTGAAATTTAAAAGACTACTAGACAGGTATATGGAGGAATTTAAGGTGGAGGGTAATATGGGAAACAGGGTTTAAGGGTCGGCACAACATTGTGGGCCGAAGGGCCTGTACTGTGCTGTATTGCTCTATGTCCTATGTTCTAATCCTAATACCTGGGTGGAGTCTGGGAGGTTCCTGCACGTGCAGGCTGGGAAGAATCAGCAGGCGCAGGTGTTCCACTTTATTTTATCACATGTGGAGTAATGGAAAATGCCATTCTCTCCCAAAGCAATGAAAGATGGGGCAGCAGGGTAGTGCAGTGTTTAGCGCAACTTCTTTACAGTATAGGTGACCTGGGTTCAATTCCTGCCACTTCCTGTAAGGAGTCTGTATGTTCTCCCTGTGACTGCGTGTGTTTCCTCCGACAGTCGAAAGGCATACTGGTTGGTAGGTTAATTGTTCATTGCAAATTGCTGCCTGATTAGGACTACATTGGAGGATTGCTGGGTGGCAGGGCTCAAAGGGCTAAAAGGGAGTATCCCATGCTGTATATCAATAAAAAAAATTATTGAGATTGACAGATTTTTTTTGTTAAAACATTGAGCAGTACAGCACCGTCCTGTTGTTCCACAATGTCGTGTCAAGCAACATAAAACTACTCTATAATCTTCTTTCCTATACACTCCTTAACCCTTGTGTCTTTTAAATGTCTCTGTTGTATCAGCCTCTAGCACCATCCCTGGCAATGTTTTCCAGGCACTTATCACTGTGTTTTAAAAAAACTACATTTGACATCTCCCCATAATTTTTCCTCCTCTCACCTTAGGTATACTATTACTTACAGACGAAATACAAGAGAACACGTTGAGAAGCGGAATAAACATGATCTAATTGAAGATCCGATGACTAAATGATCTACCAGAGGCAGAAGCCTGAAGATCGTAAACAGAGGTCAGCATGTCCATCGGCAGGGGCCCAAAGGAGTCACGAGGTCCGGGGTCCCCGGGATCGGAGGTCCGTGCGAGGCGGGAAGTTGAGGTCCGATGATCAAACCCATGACTGGTGCGAAATCCGAAGTTGGAGGCCCAATGTCTGCGCGTCTGGAGGCTCAGGGGTGACTGGTCCTGAGACTGCAGGTCTGTTTGTTGTGCCGACAATTGCCGGCTCCCTCCAGCACGTCCTTGAGTGTATTGGTGGCTAACACAAACGACGCATTATGTGTGATTCAGAAATCTAAATCCGAATTTGATCAGCCAATTTCTTCCCTCTTCAACTCGCTCTCACATCTGGCGTCACCTTATCGCAAGCATCAACAAAACACGATTGCTCTATAAACCACTAAATTACTGACAACTTTGCCCTGTCCTTTAACCATTAAGAACACACAAAACAACCCGTGGTTAGAGAATAGGACCGAGTGTTACCTACATGTATTTGTGAACATTTGTTGGTCTTTATTCATTTAAGACGTAGAAGCGTCAGCAGCTACATTGAACCAGAGGAAGCAGATTACCAAGCGCCTGTGGGTCATACACTTCGTACGTGGACCCAAGGGATGGTTCTTTTGACTGCCCGTGTCACCAGCAGCCTATCCACGGCTTCCATTTTATTATCACCACTGTACAAATAACATGGTGATATATACTGTTAAAAATAATGTGTGTGTAGGTGTGAAAATAATCGAACCGCCGGCTCTGCTGGCACTGTTTTCTGACATTACTTCTGAACGGTTTCCCCACCCACCTCATTAAGCTATTCGCGGTAAGTGGTTGGAAGCCTCCACCTCTGGGGCAGCAAAGTGCCAGGTGAGCTGAATGTCACCGCCACTAGATCAGGAGCGAAGTAGCCTTTACAGATCAGTCCGTGACTTAAAATGTAATCCTTCCCCCCACCCCACATAAAGACAGTAAAATATCTCGAGTTGTCCTTGCCATAGGTGCATCTAAAGCGCGGTGCTCCCAGCCTTTTGAGAGGCAATGGTTGTGTGTGTGTGTGTGTGTGTGTGTGTGTGTGTGTGTGTGTGTGTGTGTGTGTGTGTGTGTGTGTGTGTGTGTGTGTGTGTGTGTGTGTGTGTGTGTGTGTGTGTGAGAGTGTGTGTGTGTGTGTGTGAGAGTGTGTGTGTGTGTGTCTGTGTGTGTGTGTGTGAGAGTGTGTGTGTGTGTGTGTGTGTGTCTGTGTCTGTGTCTGTGTCGCGGGTGACAGGCGTCGGAACTGAAGCCCAGTTCCAGCTTCACCTAGTGCCCACACACGCCCATTTTCCAGCAGCAATCTCTGCGTGAGCCACCTCGAGCTGGATGCCAAACTCAGGAGTCTCCGGAGCTCCTAAACCAGTTCGTAACCGGATCCCTCAGAGAGAGAACGAGGGAGAGCGTCTCGTTTATAGTTGGCGGGTTGGGGAAGATGAGGGTGTTCGGGAAGTAACCAAGAGTCGACAGGATGAAACGCAAACCTGCGGACCCATACTCGGGCCTAAAGAAGGCCCAATCATCGGAGTGGGCGGTTCTCTTTATCAGTTTAGCTCGCCTATTTAAACCGTTTACTATAACCCCATTTATAAATAAAAAATCAACCACGTCCTCTTACTTTATTTTATGCTTTCTAGTCAGTCATTTGCCAACGCTTGAATTAACTCCCGACTTCACCACAAACCAGGAGTCGACAGCTGGGCTCGACCTCGCTACGTCCGCCAGCTCGATACATTTTAATCCAATTGTCTCCCCGCTCCCTTCAAAAAGAATTTTGTTACACAAGAACCAAGATCAAGAGGGGAAATAAACAATCTTGTAAGACGAACAACTGCAACAGCGGAGATGGGGGTGGGGTGGGGAGAGAACAAGACACACACACACACACACACGCATATATATATATATACACACACACACACTCACTCACCCCAACTCCGGCGAGTCTCTGCAAATTCTGGGACCGGCAGTTCCAAGGTGATCATGCTATTTACAATGTTGAAATTCAAATCAAAGTATCGTTTCACTGCCACAGAGAAAGCCTCTCCGGTCGTTTTGCAGGAGGCTGGGGGTGTGGAGAGGAAGGAGAAGGAGAGACTCTGGGTAAAGGTTGCATTTCCTCCCCGACCTGGAGGCGCGGGTCTCCCAGTTCCCACCGCTCAGTTTTCAAGCCCGTAGCTGTCTCGCCCCGTCCGCTTGTTAACTTCACCGCGTCTGCTGTCTCCGGGGATTTCCTGGTGTCGGAGCGAAGAGGAGAAGGCTGCTGGCGGCGGGTGCCTATGCGTGGATCAACACTTTAAGGATTCTCCCACGTTTTTTTTTGTTCTTCTTTGCTTTTCGCCCTCCTCACGCAACGTCAAGAAGAACAAGGAGTCTCCGCAATCACTCACCGGTAAAGCAGCTCTGCCCTGTGCTGATTTCTGTCAGGTTTCCCCCCACCCCGCCCCTTTTTCCCTTCCTATCGATTCCCCCTCGGTTCCTGGGAGCTGTCAGGCATCCGCGGGAGTCCGCGCTGTCCTACGCACACTGTTTCACTCGGCGTCTCGCATCGCAGCGTGGAAACTCGAGACACTAACACACATCGGCCTAAACAGAAATGGTACTGTGGAGGTCACTGTCGTTTGCCGACTCGCGGTCGGTCAGTAGATTTGGAAGTTATACAAGAACTTAAAGAAGTACACAGCACACCGCAAATATTGGAATCTGCAGCGGGAACTCAACGGATCAGGCAGCATCTTAAACATTGGGACAGATGCAGGATCTCCACTCTAAACGTCGGAAGTTCTTTTGCTCCTGCAAATGCTGCTTGATTTGTTGACTTCCTTCAGCAATTTATACTCATCGGACCCTGCATTGCTAAATCCCGATGAAGGGTATCGGTCCGAAACGTCGACAGTTTACTCTTTTCCATAGAGGCTGCCTGGCTTGCGGAGTCCCACCAGCATTTTGTGTGTGTTACCTGATCTCACCTGATCCAATCTTGGCTCCACTTCCACTTCCCCTGCCCAGATTCACCACCTCCTAATCAAAGAGCCACCCGTCCCGAATACAGTTAGTGAGCGGCAGCCGGTCCTCTGTGGGAGTTCCTAAAAATTTGGAGCTTCTCTAAGATCTCCCTTGCATCTCATTCATCAAATGTTTATCAGGTGTATTTTTAAATATACTGGTAGTTCCGATTCAGACTGGAGCCTGCAGAACCCTATCACACTTTGCGTAATTCCCTCCCTATCAACTCCGCTCTAAACGTTTTACCAATTAGTTTAACCTACGCTCCTTAGTAAGTGACTTCAATGTCAACGGAAACTAGGCCTTTCCTGTAGATCCCATCTAGGCCTCTGGAAATTTTATACACCTCAATTAAGTGATAACTATCCTTGAAAACACCAGGCGGTCCAAAGTCCAGTTTAAAATAGAGATCAGATATTTTAAAACGTGGGACATTATTAACTGGGAAATTAAAGATAGTGAGCTATCCAACAGAACATTCAAAGAAATTGAAAATGCAAGGCCATTGAGAAAGAGCCAGAGTATAGAATTAATTTGATTAATCTGATGGCTCCAACAAATACCAGACACTGTGCTGGAAATCTGCTGTCACCTATGGTTATTGTGGTTAAAAATATCAGCATCTGCAGATCCTTGTGTTGAGGTTGAAATAGCAGGCAGTGTTTGCTGTGATCCAAAGAAGGTCCCTGCACTGGGTCTGGGTCTGGGTCTCTCTCTCTCTCTCTCTCTCTCTCTCTCTCTCTCTCTCTCGCTCTCTCTCTCTCTCTCTCTCTCTTCATCACTCTCTCTCTCTCTCTCTCTCTCCTCTCTCTCTCCCTCTCTCTCTCTCTCTCTCTCTCTCTCTCTCTCTCTCTCTCTCTCTCTCTCTCTCTCTCTCTCTCTCCTCTCTCTCTCTCTCCTCTCTCTCTCTCTCTCTCTCTCTCTCTCTCTCTCTCTCTCCCTCTCTCCCTCTCCCTCTCCCTCTCCTTCCCTCTCATATTGAGTGAAAGGTTGGTGTTCTGGCACCACTCAGCCAGACTTACAATCTCCCTCCTATATGCTGATTCATCACCACCTTTAATTTGGTCCATGACAGTGGAGTCAACAGCAAACTTAAATATGGCATTGGAGCTGTGCTTAGCCACACAGTTATAAGTGTAAAGCAATTAGAGCTGGGGCTAAACACACAGCTTTTTGGGTCACCTGTATGGAGGAAATGTTTTACCAATCCAAACTGACTGGGGTTTGCAAATAAGGAAATTGAGGATCCAATTGCACATGGAGGTATTGAGACCAAGGTCTTGAAGATTATTGATTAATTTTGAGCGATTGATAGTATTGAATGCTGGGCTGTGGGCGACAAAGAGCATCTCTGCTGTCTGGATGTTGCAGGTTCAGTGAAGTGCCAAAGAAATGGCATCTGCTGTGGACCTGTTGTGATGTTAGGCAAATTGGAGCGGATCTAAGTCGCTCCTCCGGCAGGAGTTGATATGTTACATCACCAAACTCTCAAAACATTTCATCACAGTGGATGAAAATGATACTGAATGATATCCATCGAGGCAGTTTACCACAGAAGCCTGCTTAAAGCAGGTGGGTAGCTCAGACTGCTGAAGTGAGAGGTGAAAGATGTTGGTGAACGCTTCAGCCGGTCGATCAGCAGAGGTCTTTAGTACTTGGCCGGGTACCCCATCTGCTCTCTGTGGGTTCACCCTCCTGAACGCTGCTCGCTCGTCGGCCTCATAGAGCCTGAAGTCACAGGATCATTGGATCAATCGAAGCATTGGCCCTCTAGTTTGGACTGCAGGGCAAAGAATTTGTGATGTGGGTTCCATGTCATCCGGTCAGCTCATTACAGAAATGATGTAGAGGCTGTGGGGAAGTTCCAGAAAAGGTTTACCAGGATGCTCCCTGGATCAGAGGGCATTTGCTATAAGAGAGTTTGGGCAAACTTGGATTGTTTGCTCTGGAACATCAGAAGCTGACATGAGACCTCACAGAGCTTTATATGAAGAGGGGAGATATATAAAATATGGATAGTCAGAACCTTTTTTCCATAAAGTGGAAATATCCAATACTAGAAGGCATGGGTTTAAGGTGAGAGGGGGGTAAGTTTGAAGGAAAAGTGTATTACACAGGGTGCATGGAATGTGCTGGTGGAAGCAGGCGTAATTGTGGCATTTAAGACATCATTACATGGTCCTGTGATCTGGGAATGGAGGGGTATGAATCATGTGCAGGCAGGTAGGATTAGTTTAATTTGGTATATGGTTGCCATGGAGATGGTGGGTTTCAGGACCTGCTCCTATGCTATGCAGTCTGTGTTCTATGTTCTAATTCCAAGTAAATCAGCAAGAAAAGATTATCAAGCCAACCTATTGAACCATGGATGCCATGGGCACTATGGAAGCAGCATGTGTGAACCTCGTGATGGGTGAGCTGATGTTAGGCTCCATTTTGCCGATTAAAGTGATGAGGGAAACTGAAATATCGAGGTGAGTGCAGAAGTTTGGAGATCGTTTGGCTGTTCCAGTGCTCCGCGTTCTCCGAGAGGATTCTGGGAGGCAGAGGCAGCGTGTGCAAATCTCGTGCTGGACAGGCTGTGAGATGGGCTGCAAGCCAATCTTTGACTCCATTTCATCAATTAAAGCCTCTGCTATGCATCTATTAAAGCGATGAGGGAGATTGAAACATCGCGGTGAACGTGGAAGGTGAGCAACAGCTGCTTGTCTTTTCGTCGCTCTGCTGCCGGAGAGGGGAGAGCCTGTCACTGTGTCTGGAGAGAGTTCCGCAGATTTTCTGCATCTTGGATATCGACTTGGACTATAGATATCATTTCAATCTTGTAGTTTTTTTTTATATTCTGTGCTTTTTTGCCCGATTTTTCTTGTTTTTGTTTGTGCGGGAAGGGGGATTTGGGGATTGATGTGCCTGTTCTGTTTTTTCCAGCATCTGCAGATCTTCTCTTGTTTCTGTTTTGTTCGTTTTTAATGCCGGAGGAGGGATTTGGGGGGTTGGTGATCATGCTGCCTCTCTTTTCTTTCTTGATTTCGTGGCTATCCAGAGAAGAAGAACTTCAGAGTTGTATGCCTTGATAATAAATTAAACTTTGAACCATTAAGGTAGAAGTGCACCCTGTCATATTACTGAAGGAAAGCTAGTTTCCATAGCATTTATGCCCTGTGCATATATAACTATGACAATAAACTTAAACTTGCAGAATGGGCCTGTGCCTGAATCCCAATTCTCGTTGTTGCCATCAGGAAAGAGGTACAGGAGACTGCAGGCACACTCAACGTTTTAGGAACGACTTCTTCCCCTCTGCCACCAGATTTCTAAATGGACAATGAATCAATGAACACTACCTCACTACTACTTTGCACTCCTTATTTAATTTAACTTACAAAAAAATATATACATCTTACTGTCTTCACAGTCTTTCTTATTTGTACTGCTGCTGCACAACAACAAATTTCACGACATACGCCAGTGATATTAAACCTGTTTCAGACTCGACACATATCTAATGGTAAAAATGAAGTGACATGGACCAAGCAAGGGTAAACGGGACAAGCTTAGATAGATATGTTGGTCAGCATGGATGAATTGGGCCAAAGGGCCTACACCCTGCTGTTTGGCTCTATATATCACTTCTAATGTAGAGATGTTAAAAATAACCCGAGCTTTCATAGAGATTTACAAAAAAGTGTCTTGGTTCCACTTTTTTTCTTTTCTTTCCGCTCTGCCATTTTAGGGTTAATAGTTTTAATGAAAAAAAATCAGAGGGAGGTATTTCAGCAGAATATTTTAAGCATCACTGTATTAACATTGCTGCGTCTGATTTCAAAGCTGTTTTGCAACTGTAAGAAAAGGTTTACAGAAAAAAAGTTGGCGGGAACTTTAATTAGTCTGGCAGGATATCAATGGGAAGAGATTTGCCAATCTTTTCTTTATTTCAAAAATAGACTTTATTCATAATAAAAATATATTGAAAGAAAGAAGCTGTGCAAAAAAACTTAAGCTCATAGTCATTACATTCAGTAGTCCAATCTTTAAAAGAAAACACAAAGCACCATAGCCACTCATGTAGCTCCCTGAGGTGTTACACCCTTTCATCGTTCGAGGGGTTCCCCACCCATTTCTGGCCCTCTGTGTGCACTATTGGAAGGGGCCTATACTGTGTCCTTCCCCACAGAGACTCAGCATTGGCTGTACCAAGCTTCAGTGTGTCCCTCAGCACGTACTTGTATGGCCTGGACTGTGCCAGACTGCAACATTCCCTTACAGGCATCTTGCTGTGCTGGAAGACCAACACGTTTTGGGTAGATCAAAGGGCATCATTCACTGAGTTGATGGCCTTCCAGCAGCACGGCCTTTTCGTTGCCTCAGCGAAACAGCCAGCATAATAAAAGAACCACTCCCCCCCCCCCCCCACCAACTCCCGACCCTGAACTTTGTCTCTTCTCTCCTCTCCCATCAAGCAGAAGATACAAAACAACACACACAAAACGCTACAGGAGCTCAGTAGGTCAGGCAGTGTCTATGGAAATGTTTCGGGCCGAGACCCTTCTTCAGGAATGAGAAGGAGGGGGAAGATGCCAGAATAAAAAGGTGGTGGGGGGAGGGGAGGAGAAAGAGGCCAGACGGGAGGTGATAGGTGAAGCCAGGTGGGTGGGAAAGGTCAAGGGCTGGAGAAGAAGGAATCTGATAGGAGAAGGGAGTGGGCCAAAGGAGAACAGGACCCAGGGGGACAGAGTGGGAAATAGAGGAAGAGGGGAGGGGAGAAAACATATTTTTTCACCAGAAGGAGAAATCAATATTCATGCCATTGGGTTGGATGGTACCCAGACAGAAAATAAGGTGTTGCTCCTCCACCCTGAGGGTGGGTTCATTGTGGCACCACATACAGTGCGAGGATGATGCACAGATTTGCATCTTTAACCATTCCCGTCAGTAGCAGGAGCTGCTGCCCTGCCTCCTGTTGGCACTGCTCAATGCTTCCAGTTGGATGGCAGCTAGTCTAATCTCCTTAATCCAAGCGAATCCAGTTTTGCTTGTTTGGTGACCGATCCTACTTGTTTCTAACCCAGCAGGTCAACTTAACACAAGAGATTCTGCAGATGCTGGAAACCCAGAGGAACAAACTCAAAACTCAGGAGGAAGTCAGCAGGTCAGGCAGCATCTATGGAGAGGGAAAAGCAATCAACATTTTCGGTTGGGACTCTTCTTTATTTTCTTTCTGGTGCACATTTCAGTCCCTATGTGACTAGTGTTTACCCATCCTAGTAAGGCCCAAGAGAATGAAAGTATTTTTAAATATCAATCCCTTAACGACCCAGTGTTTTCATCAACGGTGAGTTGTGACACAATTATGTGGAAAGCAAAACTTCTCATCTGCTCTTTGATAATTTGCCTCAGTTCTAACTCAAGTGTAGCTTGTTCCGATCCAAACAGTGCCAGAAACACGGGTTCAATTCTCACTGCTGTTTGTAAGCCATTGAATTTTCTCCCTGTGACCACATGGCTTTCCTCCAGGTGCTCTGGTTTCCTCCCATATTTCAAAGATTCAGGGGTTGGTAGGTTAATTGGTCACATGGGTATTAGGCAGCGCGGGTTCGTTGGGTTAGAAGGTCCTTTTACTATTCTTTATCTCTAAACTCTATGAACCCCTTAGAGGCCTTGTTATTTAGAAAGGGAAGTGAGGTAGGACAAATGAATCCCAAAAAGTTTAACATTGGTAGTGGGGAAAGTGTTGCAATCAATTATCAAGGGCAATGGAAATAAACTTTTGGAAAGTCAATATGCTACGAAAGTTAAGTCATGTTTATTTAACAATGAAGTTTTCCCAATTGGTTTTGCTATTCACTGATGGAACCTCAAAGTTGTGGGCAAAGCCAGTACTAACTGTCACTTAACTGGCTAGCTTGTGGTCATTTTGGAGATTGACTAAAGGGCCATTTGTGTTGCTGGGGCTCGACAGTCACATACAGGTTGGTGGTAAAAAACAGGTGCAGCCACACGAGCTGCTTCACCATTCAGTACAATTATAACTGATGGGTAAATTTACTCAATATATTCAGTTTTACCTCATATCCCTTCATACCTTTGTTTAGCAGCATTCCGCCAACCTCAACATTTGCATGTTATATAGCATCAATTGCTATTTGCGGAAGAGAATCGACCTAACCATGTGCTGTACTGTCTTGTGACACAGAAGGCCATTCAGCCTATCAGTCTATGCCAGCTCTCAGAAGAATCCAATCAATCCCATTGTCCAACAAGAGAAAATCTGAAGATGGTGGAAATCTGAGTAACACACACAAAATGCTGGAGGAACTCAGCAGGCCAGGCAGTATCTATGGAAAAAAGTGCAGTCGACGGAGTCCCATTCTCCACCTATTTCCCTGCAACCTAATTTTTAGCAATGGCCAATACTGGAGAACATCAGTTTAAGGGGAGTGAGGAAATTTTTTTAGTGCAGGGAGAGGTGGGTGTCTTGAATGCACTGCTGGGGGGTGTTGGTCGAGGCTGATACATGAGGGACATTTAAGCAACTCCTAGATGGATGTTAAAAAAATGGAGGTGGGCTGTGAAGGAGGGAAGGTTTAACTTGATCATTGTACAGGTCAGCACAACATCATGGGCTGAAGGGCCCAAACTGTTCCAAGATCAAATCGTAATCGTGAGCCCATCATCTTCCTTGATATGCCTGCCATCTACCAACACTGTGGGTAATATAGAGCAGCCAGTTACCCTTACCAACCCGCACATTTTTGTGATATGGGAGGAAACCAGCCAGAAGAAACCCATGCAGAAACAGGGAGAACATGCAAACTCGACACAGACTGCTCCGCTATAGTTTAGCAACACTATGACCACTTTGGTCACTTTCCGCTAAAATAGGTTTTTTTTTGTTTTATTTATGTTCATTCTTCTAAGGATTGTGTATAATTTAGTTTATATTTTTCATATAAATTCTGGTTATGCATTGCTCTGTACCTGTGATGCTGTGCAAGCGAGTTTTTTCATTGCACCTGTGCATACATGTACTTGCGCACATGATAATAAACTTGATTTTGATTTGACCAGGAGTCAGGGTTGAACCTGGGTCACTGGAGCTTTGAGACAACAGCAACGCCACTTTACCCTCTAAAGCTAAGTTCCTTGTACCTGCTCCATGTATAAACGTTTCATAACTTCACTTCTGCAATCGCTGAGGAGCTGTCATGAGCACGCACATTTAAAACAATATAATTAAAAACCCATGCCAGCCGGTGGCGGAGACGCATCTTCAAGGCGAATGATTCTGGGTTCACAGCTGGCTGGCTTTCCATCTGTACTGGGTTGAGCTGGCAAAAATAGACAATTGCTAAAGAAATGGCAAGGTTGCCACCCGATGTGCCGCAAGGCACAGGAAGGAACAACAACGACAATTAAACCTTTTGTCAGACATTTAGAGGTAGCCTGGTAGGGTATTTGCTCAGATGTAGCAGGAAGATAGTGTCAGGGAACTGGGAGTGAATGCGTTCCTCAGGTTTTCTTTGTCGAGCTAACATCTATCCATATCTCTCACTCTCTTGCTCTGTCTGTCTCTCTGTCTCTCTCATTTTCTCCCTCCCCCTTCCCTTCTGTCTCTCTTTGCTCTCATTGTTTAGTGCCAGCAAGTTTAGACACAAAGTACAGTTGCTGAGCTTTGCACACCCTATCTTGGCAGGGTTATTGTGAGCTGGAAGAGCAGCAAATAGAAAATTACTCAATTAGTCCAGTGATACACAAGAATGTTTTTCAGAAAAGGGCACATGGACTTACAGAATCTTTTCTGTTTGGTTTTAGTTATGAGTAATCAGAAACTGATGTTTTCAGTTGAATACATGAAGATATAAATTCTAAGATTTAAGTGTTGAGTATTTGTTCCGATAGCTACCAAACAATAAACAGCTAATCATAAACACAAGAGCTGCTGAAAATCTTGAACAAGACACAGAAAATGCAGGAGGAACTCAGCAAATCAGGCTGTCTTCTGTTTCTCTCCCCCCCAATGTCCTCTTTAAATTAATTCTATATACTCACCTGCACTCAGTTACTACTTTATTAGATATACCTGTACACCTACCTATTGATGCAAATATCTAATCAGCCAATTATGTAGCAGCAACTCAATGCATAAAAGCATGTAACCATGGTCAAGAGGTTCAGTTGTTGTTCAGATCAAACATCAGAATGGGAGAAGAAATGTGATCCAAGTGACTTCAACCTTGGAATGATTGTTGGTGCCAGACAGGGTGGTTTGAGTATCCCAGAAACTAACAGTCTCCTGGGATTTTTCATGTGCAACAGTTTCTGAACTTCACAGCAAATGGTACAAAAAACAAATAAACAAAAAAAAAAATCCAATGAGTGCCCATTCTGTGGGCAAAATTGCCTTGTTAATGAGAGAGGTCAGAGGAGAATGGCCAGACTGGTTTGAGCTGACAGGAAGGCGACAGTATCTCAAATAACCATGCCTTACGACAGTGGCGGGCAGAACAGCCTCTCTGAATGTACAACACGTCAAACCTTGCAGTGGATGGTATAGGAGGTAATTGATGAAGTGGCCTCTTAGATCTTTTCATGACTCAAGATACATATTTCTGAATACAGCAGTGACATATAACTGTTGCAGTTGTTGTAATGCAGGGAATACAACAGTCAATTTGCACATCATTAACATCTGCAAATAGCAATGAAATGAGTGTCTAGATGACTTCTTTAATAAAGTCAGAGTTGAAGGATGAGCATTGGACACAAGCCCTCTATTCTTTATAATCATTATATATGAATGTATACATCCCATTCATAAAGCAACTGGATCATCAGTATAACCTCATCAACCTCATCATCCAATTCCCTCGATGAACTTGATGTATGCATTAGAACTCCCTAAGTGGAATATCACTGGGGCAAAATGGTAGCATAGTGGTTTACAGCACTGGCTGTGAGATCGAGGTTCAATTCCTGCTGCTGCCTTTAAGGAATTTGTGTGTTCTCCCCATGACCCTGAGGGTTTCCAGCAGGTATGGAAACACGACTTTCTGAAATCTGACACAGTAAAATGTTACTCTAACCACTACACCACAGTGCTGCTCTAAGTTCACTAAAAGGAACCTTTTCCTCTGAAGTGAGATAAAGATTGGGTTAAGGTCTAACATAAATAAACAGTGCAAATGACATCAGAAGGTAATGCTGGTGCAACTGGAGGAAGGTGGGTCAACAAATTGGATGGAATTGCTTTTGATGGCCATAGGTCTGTTGCTAAATCAAAACAGTCCGTATCCACATTGGTAATGTAAAATGCCTTTCTCTTCATCCTCTGCCCAAGTCCAATAATAACCTTTTGAGGTCATTGATCCGTCTGGGATCCCAGTGACCTGGGTGCCGTGCAAGTTGCAAGGTGGAAGTTTGAACAGGCAGGACTGGACAGCATTGAGGTAGATCACCCATCTTCCCTTCCATTTAAAATTACAGGAAAAGATAAGCAGGTTATAAACACCAGAGTTTCTGTAGATGCTAGTAATCCCTGGGGGCACACAAACAATGGTGGCAGAGCTCAAGCAGCATCTACGGAGAGGAATGAACAGTCGATGGTTTCAGCTGAGGCCCTTCATCAGAATGTTTCAAAGCTATATGTGACCCTCTCCAATCTGCTCAGCTTTTCCTGATCACCTATTATTATAGTGGTCTCACTGGGGCCTTGTAATGTTGTATCCAAACTCTTACCCTACTTTTCAAGAAAGGCTATCATTCTATCCACGTTCTTGTAGCCTCTACCTTCTAGGATCCATCTTCTAGGTCAGAATTGGCTGTTGGAAATATCTGGCAGTTCAGATTCCCCCAGGATTGACAAAAGCCAAGTTTGCTTCCTAGAAACTCGGCATTCTCCGCAAGGAAATTGTTCTTGTGATTCACAACCACCTGAAAATTCTGGGAATTGAAACTTTCCCTGTTCGTGACATGCTTATAAAATGAAGCCATTATGGGCACATAAATGATAAACAGATAATGCCGGAAATATGCAGCAGACCAGGCAGCATCTATGGAGATCAATGATAGTCTGATCGAATGTCCTTTTGTGAGAAAGAAGCCTCCTAGACTTCTCGCTGCTTCGATGTGGAGGATGGTAAGTACCTTTATACCTGGCTGTGAGAACACTCTGTAGCTCTCAGGGGATTATTTTGGCAAATGGTTGTGGGAAAAAGATTTGGTAGAAAAAACCTATCGCTGTTGCGTGAAAAATAGAGTTGGAAGTACAAAAGACAAAGAAAAATCTTATAATGCATTTCTTGCTGGTTAACAGGTTGTGAAATCCTCCATCAGAATTTTGAATGGAAATTTTAATATTTATTCATTAGCAATAACCCAGTTGTAATTGATATTCTGGACTCTTATTGAACAATATTATTTTCCTGCTTTTAATTTGTTCTCTTGAGAGTAACTGGAACCACCAAGGACTGATATTCAAGACAGATGTGGCATCTGAAGAAATAACAACGGTAAGAGCAATTCTGAACTAATCAGATAACACCATAATCATGACAAACTAATATTACAGCTATTAGTAGCACATTTACCACACAGCTGTGGCAGACATTACCATCATCCTCATAACTATTAATAATGGATATCTCTAGTACAAGTAATGCTAGCATTAATGTTAATCATATCATCACTTAACATGAATACAAATGCCACTTGAAAAACTACCTTCCAGATGCCTATTAACAATATAATTTGTATTAGTACAGTAATTGCACATAATCCCAACTAAAATAATTACCACTGATTCAAAGTACATTTATAATCAAAGTGTGTATGCAGTATACAACACAGAGATTAGCCTTCCCCACTGACAACCACAAAACAAAGAAAACCACGGAACCTGCTCAAAGAAAAACATCAACCCCACACATAAAATAACTAATCGTGCAAATGGCGACAAAAAATCTGAGCAAAAAGCACAGAATATAAAAGACTAAATCAAAAGAGTCCATGCATATCCAGTTCAGCTCAGTTCATTATCTGCACGCCGCCCAAATTCAAAATTGACCAAAATAGCAACTTTGAATCTTTGAATCTTGAATTCATGAACCAATACCAATCTCTTCTCCTGCGTCAACATCGCCAAAACTGAGACTGTAATTAAATTCACTTGGCTAATTGAACAGGCCACCGTGTGCATTGCAATGAAACTGGTAGTTTCATTAATAACAGCATTGCATATCCCGGTATTTTTAATTAATTTAGAGTCTGAAACTGTCCAGAGTGTCTTTTTAATCCTTGCACTCTCCCTATTTTTATTAATATTCACCTTTGCCAAATTTCTCGGGGAAACATTTCAATCAGTTCTACATCCATGTCCTCTGATGTTGATGTTCCACATACACACTACCATTAATTGTGAAGGAATTTCTCTTCTACTTTAAATTGTTTGTAATCACAAAGTGGACCTTTTGTTGTTCATTTGGTGGATGTGGAGTGTTGCTAAGAAGGTCAAGAGTATTGCCCATGCATAAGTGGTCTTGATAAGGTGGTGAGGAGTGAACGTAAATTACTCATCAAAATGGTTGTATCACTAAGGTTACCAATGTAATCCCTGTTACCGATTGCGTCAAATACATTTTTATTAATCTCCATAATTGCTGCTTGACTTGCTGAGTTCCTCCAGTATTTTGAGTGGAGTCCTTACCAATGTGCTTCTCTCGCCCTCACCATCTAACCTCTACCTTGGGTCCAAATTCAATTCTCACCCAAACCCTCAGCTTTTAAGCAGGAAAAGCTGGCCTGTGACCTGTGATCCTGATCTTTTCAATGTGGTAATGGATTATGGAAAGGTTAAGTACAGTTGTGCTTCATTTATTTCACTTCACCTTGATGTTTGTTAGTTATTTGCCAATGATTTGATGTACATTTAGTTGCTCTTTTTGTTCTTATATTGAAAAGAAATAAATACATTTCTATTTAGGATCATTTAGACATCTCTGACTATCGGAGACAAGTATGAAACCTTTGGCAGGCAGTAAGCCAGGCCAAGACACCTGTCACATATTAGCACATTTGATCTGGTGCTTCTGAAAAAAATTAAGTGCATGCTAGCAGGCATTGTAGAGTCTAGCCAGTGAGCTGGGTCCAATGCAATCCAACTCAGTAATGGCAGGGAACTCAACACTTTAGGTCTATTGCTAGTAATATCAGGCAGGAGGTACAGACGCATTAGGTCCCACACTACCAGGTTCAGGAATAGTTATTGCCCTGCAACCATAACTTCAGTCACCTCAACACTAGATTGATTCCACAGTCTACAGATTCACTTTCAAGAACTCAACAACTTATATTCTCAGTATTATTTTTTTTGCATAGTTTGTCTTCTTTTGTACATTAATTGTTAGTCTTGGTTTATGTATTGTTTTACATAAATTCTATTGAATTTCTTCATTTTTTTGTAAATGACTACATGGAAATGAATCTCTGGGTACTATGTATATGTGAACATATTTGTACTTTCATAATAATTTTTACTTTGACTTTGACTTCCCAGTTCAAACACAAAATGTCACTCTCAGGTGTTCCCAGATCAATGGTTAATTCAATGCACCGTGAGTCAGGATTGTAGGGGGAAAATTACACCTGATAGGCCTTGGAAAGTTTATCTAGTTAAATTAGATCCTCAAACTGGCTCGATGCAAAATAAAACTCTTTCTCTACTACCCAATCCCATTCTCAACTGGATTGGGGATTACGTTTTTTTTCAATTTTCACCTAATTAACCTCTGGTTGAAAGGAATTTCAAACTGAATGCCTATTAAAGCTAATTTCATGTCAATGAGAATCTAATTGATGTTACCTTTAATTCTAGGAATGATTTTTTTTCCATTTAGTGAATTCAAACTTTGTTAAAATACAAAGATATGGTACAATGCCACTTCCCTTGTGCAATTTCAAGGACTGAAAGTTAAGGGTTAAGTTTTCAGTAAACTTTAATTGATAAACCAGTGTCGCACTCTAGCAAATGTTTGGTTTGGAGCCTTGGGACTTATTGGCTGATGCAATAATTTGGCTGATGTCCATGTACATTTCTACATACTTGTTTCAGAATCTTCATAAATTAAACAATAACTCAAAAAACAGTGTGAAGGCAAGAAATCTGGAACAGAAGTAAGAAAATCATAAGACCATAAGCATAGGAGCAGAATTAGGCCATTCAGCCCATTGAGTCTGCTCTGCCCATTCAATCATATCTAATTTATTATCCCTCCCAGCTCCATTCTCCAGCCTTCTCCCTGTAACCTTTGACACCCTGACTAATAAAGAGCCTGTAAAACCTCCACTTTAAATATACACAATGACGGCCTCCACAGCTGTATTTGGCAATGAATTCCACAGATTTACCACCCTCCTTGTACTCTGAGTCTGTGCTCTCTGGTCCTAGGCTCCCCCACTATGGGAAAAATCCTGTCCACATCCACTTTATCTAGGTCTTTCAATATTTGATAGGTTTCACTGAGCTCCCCCTTCATTTTTCAAATCTCCAACAAGTACAGGCCCAGAGCCATCAAACATTCTTCATAACCCTTTAATTCTCAGGACCATTCCTGTGAACCTCCTCTGGGCCCTCAACAATGACAGCCCATCCTTCTTTAGATAAGGAGCCTAAAACTGCTCATAATAAGGTCACTATCATCCTTAAACCTCTTTGTGAGATGGTGCAATCATTTGCAAGGTTAATTTTTAGGCCGGAGGCTTTGTCAACTTTCAAGACAGAATTCCTAATTCAAAAGAAACTAAACGTGTAAGAGAAATTGGGAAGAGTATGGGTAAATGTGTTTGGAGGATAAACGCCAAAGCGGCCAGTTTGTATTAAGGGTTTAGTTACATAAAATTTATATTTACATAATTGATGTCTCAGGCTGAGGCCCTTCGTCAGACTGGATGAAGGGTCTCGGCCCAAAATGTCGACTGTTTACTCTTTTCCATAGGTGCTGCCTGGCCTGCTGAATTCCTCCAGCATTTTCTGTGTATTCATCCTTGTAAAGTGTGTTCGTTACTGTTCAAACGAAACCTTACATTTTTAATAGCACTGACTTATCGCCCAGTAATCTCCTCCATCATAACATAAACAGCTCTGCTATTTTTTTTTGCCTGTGTCGATTTTAACATTCTTTACATACCAGGAAGTGCTCTAATGAAACATTGCTTTCATTCCTTTATCGCCTCCCATCCGGCAAATAATTCAGCTTTGCACACACCTTGAGCTGTCCCTTTCCTGATCTGAACAGCAAAGTTCGAAGCAGCTTAAGTGTGGTCAGGGTATTTACTGATGTGGATGACTTGTAGAAACAATCAATGTTTTGTCAATTTCCAAGACTCAACTTTTAGTTGAGCAGAAAAAGAGGGTCAGAGGAAATTTGTAAGCGCAGGATCTTTTATATCTTATAGAGTTTTTCGAGGAAATTACCAGGAAAGTTGATGAAGGAAAAGCAATGGATATTAGACTTTACTAAGGAACTTGCCAAGGTCCAACATTAGAGGTTGGCCAAGAAGGTTCGGTTGCCCAGTATTCAGGATGAGGTAGCAAATTGGATTAGATATTGGCCTTGTGGGAGAAGCTAAAGAGTGGTAGTAGGTGATTGGCTCTCTGATTGGAGGCCTGTGACTAGTGGAGTGCTGCAGGGCTCGGTGCTGGGTCCATTGCTGCTTGTCATCTATATCAATGGTCTGCATGATGATGTGGTTAACTGGATTGGTAAATTTGCAGATGACGCCAAGGTTGGGGGTATAGTGGACAGCAAGGAAGGCTATCCTGCTTGTAGCAGGGTCTGGACCAGCTGGAAAAATGGGCTGAAAAATGGCAGATGGAATGTAATGCAGACAAGTGTGAGGTGTTGCACTTCGCTAAGACCAGCCAGGGTAGGTCTTACACAGTGAATGGTGGGACACTGAGAAATGTGGTGGAACAAAGGAATCTGGAAATACAGGTCCATAATTCATTGAAAGTGGTGTCTCAGGTAGTCAAGTATCTAAAGAAAGATTTTGGCACAATGACCTTCATAAATATGGCATGGATAAACTGATTGGCAGGAGGCAAAGAATGGGAATAAAGGGAGCCTTTTTCTGGTTGGCTGCCAGTGACTAGTAATGTTCCACAGGAGTCTATGTTGGATCAGCTTCTTTTTATGTTATATGTCAATGACCTGGGTTGTTTTGTTGCAAAGTTTGTGGATGATAAGAAGATAGGTGGAAGAGCAGGTAGTTTTGAGGAATTAGAGAGGCTACAGAAAGACTTATACAGATGTGGAGAATTGGTATAAAACTGGCAGAAGGAATACATTGTCGGGACATGTATGCTCATGCCCTATGGTAGAAGAAACAAAAGGGTAGACTATTTTCTAAATTGAGAGAAAAAAAAATCTGAGGCGCAAAGGGACTTGGGAGTCCTTGTGAAGGATTCTCTAAAGGTTTATTTGCAGGTTGAGTCAGTGGTGAGGAAGGCAAGTGCAATGTTAGCATTCATTTCAAGAGGACTAGAATATAAAAGCAAGATGTAATGCTGAGGCTTTATAAAGCACTGGTGAAGCCACCCTTGGAGTATTGTGAGCAAATTTGAATCCCTTATCTTAGAAAGGATGTATTGACACTGGACAGGGTTCAAAGGAGGTTCATGAAAATGATTCTGGAATATGAAGAGCATTTGATAGCTCTGGGCCTGTATTCACTAGAATTTAGAAGAATGAGGGATGACCTAATTGAAACCTTTAGAATGTTGAAAGGCCTTGACAGAGTGGATGTGCAGAGGATGTTTCCTACGGTGGTAGAGCCTGGGACCAGAGGACACAGCCTCAGAATTGAGGGGCATTCTTTTAGAACAGAAATGAGGAGGGATTTCTTAAGCCAGAGAATGGCGAATTTATGAAATTCATTGCCACAGGTGGCTGTCGAGGCCAAGTGTTTATACATATTTAAGAAAGAGATCGATAGATTCTTGATTGGTTAGGGCATGAAGGGATATGGGAAGAAGGCAGGAGATTGGGGCTGAGAGGAAAATTGGATCAGCCATGATGAAATGACAGAGCAGACTTGATGGGCCAAATGACCTAATTCTGCACTTATATCTTAAGGTCTTAGGGTCTTATGGTCTTATAAATCAAAGTACTGAATGCAGGCGATGGGAAGTCATGTTGAAGTTGTATAATACATTGGTGAGACCTAATCTGGAGTATTGTGTGTGGTTTTGGTCACCTACCTACTGAAAACATGTAAATAAGTTTGTAAGAGTACAGAGAAAATTTATGAGGATGTTGCCAAGTTTGGAGGACCTGAGTTACATGGAAAGATTGAATAGGTTAGGACTTTATTCCTTGGAACGTAGAAGACCGAGAGGAGATATGATAGAGATATACAAAATTATGAGGGGTATAGAATGGGTAAATGTAAGCAAGCTTTTTTCACTGAGGTTGGGTGGGACTACAACCAGAGGTCATGGGTTAAGGGTGAAAGGAGAAAAGTTTAAAGGGAACATGCAGGGACACTTCTTCACTCAGAGGGTCGTGAGAGTATGGAACGAGCTGTCAGCACAAGTGATGCATGTGAGATTGATTTCAACGTTTAAGAGAAGTTTGGATAGATACATGGATGGTAGAGGTATGAGGAACTACAGTCTCAGTGCAGGTCGATGGGTGTAAGCATTTAAATCATTCGGCATGGACTAGTTGGGCAGAAGGGCCTGTTTCTCTGCTGTACTTGTCTATGACTCTAAGAGATTCTGCAGACACTGGAAAACAAGAGAAGCACACACAAAATGCTGGAAGATCTCAGCAGGTCAGGCAGCGTCTATGGAGAGGAATAAACAGTTGACATTTTGGGCCGAGACCCCTCATCAGGACTCAGTTGTTTAATCCTCTCCATTGATGCTGTTTAACCCCCAACATATTAGGTGTGTTATAAGTAATCCTAGTAAATAAGGGTTTTTACCATTGTTTGAGCAGCAGTCTCATATCACTTTGTGGAAGTAACGGTTTTTCCTGGTCTTAGATTAAAGTCTCACCATATCACATGGAAAGGACTGAAATCTCTTTTTAAATACAAAACACACTGAGGCTGTGGATGCATAACCAGGGTTAATGATTAAAGCAGCAAGTTTATCAGTGGTTCAAGTGGTTGGGTATTTGGGGCTAATTTTAAAGTTTGTGTGAGGGATAGTGAACTGGTTGGGCAAAGCCGGATTATTTCACGTTGTGATGTGCATGTAATTTTGTAACCATCATCTGAACCTGAGCTGTGATTGCTGCCTTGTAACCTGAATGATCTTTCCTTCCATGATTATGTTCTGTCCAAATGCTCCATGGGTTTAGATCTGCTTTGGGATCATGGCTACTCTAGTTCATTCAATTTCCATGTCTTTCCAGCTCTACATTTGTGCCTATTTTTCTTGCAATTGCACCAACTAGAGACAACACAAGTAACTTCAGCAACTAAAAGAAGCTAAATAGGAATATTGGCAGCATGATGGAATGGTAAAACATTGACAGAAAGAATAAGTTGTGACTGAAGCTGTAACTGGGAAATATAAAAGTCTTTATTCACACAGCAAATCTTCAGGAGAGAGGCCAAGTGAATCCAAGAGAGTTTTACCCTCCTAACGCGACATTTTATACTTCTTCAATATTATGTTAACAATACGAGTAACTGCAGTTTCAATTGCTATAATCACCTACTTAACATTTGAATATAGTCAGGTAAATGATTTGAAGTTCAAAGTAGAATTATTATCAAAGTACATATATGTCACCAAATTCTACCCTGAGATTCATTTTCTTAAATTTACGGGATCGTATATTTACAATGGCAACACATCCCAACTAGCAGAACCCCTGTGAATATTCGGTACTGTTGTTTGTTCGAAAAGCCTCTAGACATCCAAAATATGCCACTTCTGTTGCAATGCTGATGGCTGGCTCCATGGATGTACAGCTAACCAGAAGGTTAAGAGGCAAAGCAGATCCAGCCTGCCTTAAGTGGCAGGGATACACCTTTAATAATGTTTTAAAAGCTTTGGCGTTCTGTTTTTCTGTCATTCATTCTTTGGGTTTTTCTGTTTGGTGATGTCTGTGAAGAGTAGGAATTTCAGGTTGTACACTGCATCCATTTTCTGAAATTAAATGGAACCATTGAAACTATTGAAAGCAGGAACATTCATCTATTGTCTTCAACACAACAGAATCAGAATAATCCATTAAATTGTATACAGGCTTTATTTCCTGTAAACCTGGTTCTCATTTTAGTTCATCCATAATTATGCTTTCCATAATTTCATAAACCCAGAATGATCCCGAACAGAATACAACATCATTAAACGTGAGGTGGTGTACTTCACATTATATTTTGAATGGCGTTGTGCATTTAATATTTCAGTAATATTTGAGTAATATTGTAAATATATTGTTTGATTAAGCATCTTTGTTGTTTACATAATTTATTGTAGGTTATATGTAAAAGTATGTGAATGGCATACGTCAATACACCACCACATCTAATTGTGCACCTCACTAAAGTAAAAACTAAACATGCAATTTATCCCTGTCTCCATCTTTTCTTTTCTTTCAATTAGTTTTGTCTTTTGGAGTTACAGAACATAACAGTTGTGACAAGTGAGTTTTAAAGCAAACCTGAGATGACTACCTACCTGTCGAAGCACAGCAAGACATTTGAGTTTTTTTAAAAAAGTGCAGGAGGGAAGAATTGGTCAAGTTAAAATATAAAGCACAACATATATCTGTTCGGAAGAGGGGATGAGTTGGTTGAAAATGGAAGAATTTCACGGGTTCTTAAACAGTGAGTACCAGGCAATAATAATAATAAATAACAATAAAAGCAGAAATGGCTGGCTACATTGGAATGATAGACACGCTCAATTGCACAGCAGTATGTACTGAACAAATTGAGCAGTATTTTAATGCAAATGGAATGCTGATGAGAAACAAGTGTCAGATTTGCTGAGTGCAATGGATGGAAGTGCATACAGTTTGCCTAGAAGTTTGACTGCTGCAACCAAACCAGCCAAAACGAGCTTTACTGCTATTGTGAAAATAATAAGGAACATTTAGAACTGAAGCCATTATTAGTTGCAAACTGCTTTAGGTTTCAGAAGAGGAATCAGAAGGAAGGAGAGTCCTTTTCAGGTTACGTGGCTGAATTGAAGAGGTTGTCTGAGCTTTGTCAGTTCAGTGATCAGTTTATTAATGCACTGAGAGATCACCTAGTTTGTGGAATCTACAAGAAAGCCTTCAGAAGTGACTCCTAACTGAATCACAACTCACATTTAAAAGAATAGTTGAAATCGCCTTATCAATAGAAACTGCAGCTAGAGTAATTGAGTTGCAGACAGGATTGAAGATGAGTGTGAACAAAATTACAATGTTTAAGCAGTACATACCTGGCCAATTAAATTGTGTTACCATTGTGGCAGAGGCTCACATACACCAGACCAATGTAGATTTAAAGGCAAAACTTGCAGAAAATTCAACAAAGTAGAACACATGTCAGGCAGACATAAATAATTAGACTGTAAAAAAGTCAAGTTGCAGATTTGAAAACAGCGCTAATTTGCAAGCTGAAAATTCTGATAATGATGAATGTGATGCAAGACTGGGTATCCTCGAGATTTATAATCTTAAAATTAACACGTGACAAGCAATATGGCCTACACAAGAAGAAAGTGGCAAATTAATTAAAATGGAATTGGATACTTGTTTGTCTGTCTCAATCATTTCACAAAATTCATTTGAATGACAATTTAAAGATACTGAACTGAAGCCTGCAGATATCCAACTAAGAGCTTATACTGGAGAAATGATAACTACTGTGGGAAATACAGTCATAACAGTGAAATGTAACAACCAACAAGCCACATTGGGGTTGTACGTGGTACAAACGGTAGGGCCAGTATTGTGGGGACATGTTTGCCAGAGAACTTAATTAGAGATCCATCCTCTATTTGCATGCCACATCCCCTGCAATAAGATTCAACTGAAGGTGAATTATGAAAAATACTGGATAATGCCATAACAGTGTTCAAGGATGGCATTGGAAAACTCAAACGTATCAAGGGTAAAATAGTGTTAAATGAAAATGCCACACCCAAGATTTACAAGGCCCGTTCAGTTCCTTATACTATCTGTGACAAGGTAGCCAGTGAGCTAGATCACATGGATGCTGAAGGTATTCTTTCCAAGTTTGAGTGGAGCCCTTGGGCACCACCAGTAGTTCTAGTAGCCAAGAAGATTGGGTCTGTCAGGAGTTGTGATGATTTTAAGGTCACCATCAACCGAGTACTGAAAGCATATCCTCAGCCCAGGATAGAAGATATCTTTTTTGGGGGGAAACACTTAAGAAAATAGGATTTATCTGAGGCCTACCTACAGACGAAGATAGAAGAAGAGTCTAAAGTATTTCCTACCATAAGCACTCACAAAGGGCTTTATCACTATAATAGGGTTATTTTTGGAGTAGCATCGACACCTGCATTCTGACAGAAAATAATGGACCAGGTGCTGAAAGGTTGCCTTGGTACTCAGTTTCACTTCGATGACATCATTGTTACTGCTGAGGATGACAAGGAACATCTCCAAAATCTCAAGAATATATTATAAATACAAGAGGAAGGATTCAGAGCAGGGGAGACTATGTACAGCTTTGGCCTCCACACTGCAGGAAGGATGTGAATGCAACAGGAGAAGATGTAGTTCAATTGATGTGAAGAAATGGCAGAAAGATGCAGAAAGGAAACAAAACTATTTAAAATGGAATACTGTGTGATTGCCCAAGGTATTAACATTAAGGAGGAATAGATAGATGTAGACCGAAACAGACTGTTTCCAGCAATTGTGGTCAAGGAGTAAATGATGCAAAATTAAAGGTAAGGGTCTTCAAACAATGAGCAACTGAAACCTTTTCAATATATAAAAAAAAGTTGAGGTATGCACTACCAGAATTACAAATGATACACCAGTATTTAATGGTTTAGATCAGTGGTTGAAGAAAAGGGATACTCTATATTTGAGATTACTTTGTATGAGGGATAAAGACCAACAATAATTAGTGAGACCGAGCCACCTTATTCAGTGTTGTAATGCATAATTCTATAATCACCATCAGAACAGGGGCTGTATACTCTCCAATGTCTCCATCCTAGTTTATATTCCGTCCAGCTGCTTTGTCGTTTTATTTTTCTGTTACAGGTTTATTTCCGAGATGGTTCTGACAAGCTCGTATGGGTGGAAACATTAAAGTATGATGACAGATGCTGTGAGCACACAGTAATTAACTACTGTGATGTAAGAAAATTAATCTGCCACAACTGATTTTGCAGAGCTGCACAGCTAGCACAGAGGCTATAGTAGACTGCTGTTTTTTTCACAAAATCCAGTCCCAGAAAATCTGGTAGGTGAGCAAAGGGTTCAAACAGATCTGTTGATCTGAAAAATTGCTAGTTCATTGTCTCATCTCTGTTCATATCTACAACTGATTTAGCCTTCTGAGATTTAGATTCATTTATTTATTAGACCATGGAGATATAAGAGCAGAATTAGGTCATCTTGTCCATCTAGTCTGCTCCGCCATTTCATCATGGCTGATCCAATTTTCCTCTCAGTTCAATCTCCTGCCTTCTCCCCAAATCCCTTCATGTCCTGACCAATCAAGAATCTATCAACCTCTGCCTTAACGATACATAAAGACTTGGCCTCCACAGCTGCCTGTGGTAAAGAATTCCACAGGTTCACTCTCTGGCTAAAGAAATTCCTCTTCATTTCCATTCTAAAATGATGCACCTCCACTTTGAGGCTGTGTCCTCTGGTCTTAGACTCTCCTACTGTAGGAAACCCTTTCTACATCCATTCTATCAAGGCCTTTCACCATTCCATAGGTTTCAATGAGGTCACCCCTCATACTTCTGAATTCCAGCAAATACAGGTCCAGAGACATCAAACACTCTTAAATGACAAACCATTTCAATCCTGGAATAATTTTCGTGAACCTCCTTTGAACCCTCTCCAGTTTCAGCACATCCTTTCTAAGATAAGGGGCCCAAAACTGCTCACAATACTCCAAGTGAGGCCTCACCAATGCTTTATAAAATTTCAACATTACATCCTTGCTTTTTTATTTTTTTCCCTCTTGAAACAGTGCATTTGCCTTCCTCACCACAGACTCAACCTGAAAATCAACCATGAGGGAATCCTGCACAAGCATTATCAAGTCTCTTTGCACCTCAGATTTATGTATTTCCTCTCCATTTAGAAAATAGTCAACCCTTTCATTTCTCCTACCAAAGTGGATGACCATACACTTCCCGACACTGTATTCCATCAGCTATTTCTTTGCCTATTCTCCTCAAGTCCTTCTGTAGCCTCTCTAAGTCCTTAAAACTATCTGCCCCTCCACCTGTCTTCATATCTTCTGCAAACTTTATAACAAAGTCATCAATTCCATCATCCAAATCATTGACATATAACGTAAACAGAATCAGTCCCAACACAGACCCTTGTGGAACACCACTACTCACCGTCAGCCAGCCAGAAATGTTCCCTTTATTCCAACTCTTTGCTTTCTGCCAATCTGCCACTGCTTTATCCATGCTAGAATCTTTTCTGCAATACCATGGGCTCGTAGCATGTTAAGCAACCTCATCTGTGGTTCCTTGTCAATGGCCTTCTGAAAATGCAAGTACACCACATCAGCCAATTCTTTTTTATCTATACTGCTTGATATTTCTTCAAAGAATTCCAACAGATTTGTCAGGCAAGATTTCCCCTTGAAGAAACTATGCTAACTATGGCCTATTTTATCATGTGCCTCCAAGTACCTTGAGAACTCATCCTTAATTATCAACTCCAACATCTTCCCATCCACTGAGGTCAGACAACCTGGCCTATAGTTTTCTTTTTCTGCCTCTCTTTCTCCCTTCTTGAGGTGTGGAGTAACATTTGCAATTCTGTAGTCTTCTGGAACTATTGCAGAATCTAGTGATTCTTGAAAGATCATTACTAATGCCTCCACGATCTCTTCAGCCACCTCTTTCAGAACCCTGGGTGTACATCATCTAGTCCAGGTGTCTTATCTATCTTCATACCTTTCAGTTTCCCAATAATCTTTTCCTAGTAATGGTAACTTCATACACTTCATGACCTCTGACACCTGGAACTTCCACCATACTGCTAGTATGTCTTCCACAGTGAAGACTGATGCAAAATACTTATTCAGTTCATCCACCATTTCCTTGTCCCCCATTACTATCTCTCCAGCATCACTCTCCAGCAATCTGATATCCACTCTTGCCCCTCTTCTACACTTATTTATCTGAAGAATCTTTTGCTACCTTCTTTAATATTATTGGCTGCCCTACTTTCATATTCCATCTTTATTTTCTTAATGCCTTTTTCAGTTGCTTTCTGTTGGTTTTTAAAAGCTTCCCAACCATCTAATTTCCCATTAATTTTTGCTCTGTTATATGCCCTGTCTTTGGCTTTTGCTGGCTCTGACTTCTCTTGGTTGTGTCAACTTTCCTTTAGAACACTTCTTCCTCTTTGGTATGTATATATCCTGCACATTCCAAATTGCTTTCAGAATTCCAGCTGTTGCTGCTTTGCCATCATCCCTGCCAGTGTTCTTTTCCAATCAATTCTGGCCAGCTCCTTTCCCATGCTTCTCTAATTCCCTTTACTCCACTGTATTAGAGATACATCAGGCTTTAGCTTCTCCTTCTCAAATTTCAGGGTGTATTCAATCATATTATCATTACTTTACCCTAAAGGTTCTTTTACCTTAAGTTCTCTATTCAATTCTGGTTCATTGCACAACACCCAATCCAGAATAGTTGTTATTCTACTGGGCTCAACCCCGAGCTGCTCTGAAAAGCCATCTCACAGGCACTCTAGAAACTCCCCCTCCTGGATGCCAGCACCAATGCGATTTTCCCATTCTACCTGCGTATTAAAGTCCCCCATGACTATCATAACATTGCCCTTTTGGCATGCATTTTCTATCTCCTGTTGTAATTTGTAGGCCATCCTTACTACTGTTTGGGGGTCTGTATACAACTCCCATCAGGGTCTTTTTACCCTTGCAGTTCCTTAGCTCTATTCACAATGATTCAAACCCTATGTCAACTCTTTCTAATGATTTGATTTAATTTTTTAACCAACAGAGCAACACTGCTCCCTCTGTTCTTTTGATACAGTGCATATCCTTGGACATTAAGCTCCCAGCTATAATCTTCTTTCAGCCATGGTTCAGTGATGCCTACAACATTTTGCCTGCCAATATATAACTGCAAGTTCATCTATCTTACTCTGTACACTGCGTGCATTCAAATGCAACACCTTCAGTCATATATTCAGTGATTTTGTCTGCCTTTTTCATTTCAACTCATCCTGTTGACTGCATTTTTGCCCTATCAGCAGCCTCTCCTGACTACACATTGCCTCTGTTTTTTAAACCAGCTACCTCATCTTCAGCACTATTATCCGCCTTTCCTACAATACTTCTTGCATTGAAAAATTTGCAGCTCAGGACACTGGTCGCACCATGTTTAACCTTTCGCTTTCTATATTTGTCTGAGGTCCTAGCAACATCTGCCTCCACAATCCCTCCACTAACTGTTCTGGCACACTAACCTGACCTCGAACCCGTCTTTGGCTCCATGCGTCTGCCTTGACTATTTACATTAAAGGTATATTAGCCCATTTTATTCTAAATTTTACCACTCACCCACATATTTAGGGAAAATTACAGTGACCAATTAACTATTAATCTCCCCATCTTAGTCCTAACTACTGAATATAGTGAAAGTCCTAGACAGTGTTGACATGGAGAGGATGTTCCCAATAGTGGGAGAGTCTAGGACCAGAGGGCACAGCCTCCAAATAGAAGGAAGTCTCTTTCAAACAGAGATGAGGAAGAATTTCTTTAGCCAGAGGGTGCCGAATCTGTGGAGTTCGTTGCCACAGACAGTTGAGGAGGCCTAGCCATTTGGGGATATTTCAAGCAGAGGTTTATAGGTTCTTGATTATTCTAGATCAGTGAGGGCATCGAAGGTTACAGGGAGAAGGTAGGGGAATAGGGTTGAGAGGGATGAAATGGCAGAGCAGATTCAATGGGCCCAATGACCAAATCCTGCTCCTATGTCTCATGGGAGGAAATGAGCAGGCTGAAGAAACTCAATGGTCACAGGGAGAATGTGCAAACTCCACACAGAGAGCATTAAAGACCAAGATCAGGAGTCACAAAGGCAACATCTTTACCGGCTGCACCACTGTGTCATACTGACATGAAAATGGATCCATCGTTTTCAGTTTGACAGCAGGTTGCCATAAAGTGGAGAGGTAATGTATGTTATACCACAGGGTGGCATCAGCACAGCATGCTGGGAGATGTAGTTCTCTATGGCAGCATCAGTTGTCTTAGCTTTGCACAATCAGACAGAGAACAAAGGTAGTACAGGCTGGATTAATAAAGGCTGCCCTTCCCAATAGTTTTCCTGATTATGAAAAATTAATAAATCTAACTTTATTTTCAGTGACTGTAGAATCTTGCTGTGTGTACATATTTTGTTTGTTGATTACGAGCTGAAAAATAGGAAAAATTTTTAAGACTCTATAGAAACTGAATCCGTTGGCTGACGCCGATGAGTTGGTCTCTTGTAAAGTACTTTCAGTAATGGTTGCACTCTAGTGGTTAGTCTGAGAAGGACAGTATAAGTTACAGATTTAGAAATAACTCAGTAAGAGGTTATACTAATGAGATTAAGTAAAGGGAACAGAGATGAAGAAAAGTTTCAGCATTCAGACAAAAATATTATAACTTGACAATCCTGTTGTGGAGATTTTGGCACAAAGCTCAGGCCAGTTTTCACAGGAATACAATAATAACAATCTTTAACACATGATGTTAAGAGGGATAGATCAACTGGGCAGTCGGAGGCGTTTTCTTGAGCAGAAATGCCTAACACGAGCAGGCATAACTTTAAGGTGTTTGGAGGAAACTATAGGAGGAATGTCAGAGGTGTTTTTACACAGAGAGTGGTGGGTGCGTGGAATGCACTGCTGGGTGTGGTGGCAGAGTCAGGTAAAGTCGGGACATTTTAGAGACTCTTAGGCACATGAATGAAAGAAAAATGGAGGGCTATGTGGGAGGAAAGGGTTAGATTGATCTTGGAGTAAGTCAAAGGGTCAGCACAATATTGTGGGCCAAAGGGTCTGTACTGTACTGCACCGTGCTATGTTCTAAAATATGGCTCATACAAAGATTGACATCAAGTCACTTAAGCAGTTAACAGAGTGAATGGCTAAATGAATAATTTAATCAATCTCTCAGTGACAGAGAGGAGTTTCAATAGAGTTTAGCTTGGTAACAGAGCTCATGGTCTCCCTGGTTACCAATGGTGGTGAAGGCTCTCGACTCATAGCATTAGCAATCCCTTTCACCTCCGCATATGCTGCTCAGCCACTGAGTTCCTCCAGCACTTGGTTATTTTTGCTTCAGATCAAGGATCTTCACTCTCTTGCGTCTCCACTTATTGAAGTTCTGAGAGAATGTGGCACTGTCAGAGCTGCCAATTCTCAACCGTGGCGTCAGGCAAGAATGTCACTAGCACTGTCAGCTGGATGTAATTTATCCCATGGCCTTACTTCTGCTTGTGTAATAATCTGTGTTTGTCCATAAGACCATTAGATATAGGAACAAAATTAGTCCTTACATACAGTTCCTATTCTATACCTTCACAGTATGGTCCGGGTCAATTTTGACTTAGCCCGAGAAACCCCTCATAATAAATGTCTATACCAAACTTTGAACCATAGATCCATTTATGATGTATAAATAGCCTATCTGACATTAAAAATGGGTGATTAATCCTTAATTAATGTTTCAGAAATGTAAAATCCATTTCAATAGATACAGGTCAAATTTGACCCGGGTAAGCCTCAATGTAGAAAAATTTGTAGCACCTGTACAAAAGTATCAAATTTTTAAATATTTTCATTTTTGCGCATTTTGGGTCACCTTAGGAAAAGTAATCAAATTTCAGCTAAAAAATGGCATTTAGGGTGTTTTTACTGCTGTCAAATGTCAAAACGGGTCAAATTTGACCGGAACAGTATGTAAGGGTTAGAACATTCAGCCCACTGAGACTGTTCTGCCATTCAAACATAGCTGATTTATTATCCCTCTCTATCCCATGCTCCTGCCTTCTTCCCGTACTAATCAAGAACTTACCAACCTCCGCTTTAAAACTACCCAATCACTTGGCTCTCACAGTCACCTGCAGCAATGAGTTCCGCAGATTCACCATGCAGTGGCTAAAGAAGTTCCCCATCATATCTGTTCTAAAGGGATGTCCTTGTATTCTGAGGCTATGCCCTCTGGACATAGACTCACCCACTATTGGAAACATCCTCTCACCATTCACCCTGTCTAGGTCTTTCAATATTTGATAGGCTTCAGTCCTTAGAGCTTATTCTATCCTTACACCGGGAAATCAATGGTATAGTTCATCAATAGATTGTTTCATGATATTGATTTATTATGGACAAATGCATATTTTTCTTATGAAGTCCATTTACTTTTGGGGAAACCCTTTATTTTAATTAAGAGATTTAAAATATAACCTAAAATACCTTGCTAATAGTCAATGTACATCTGCCTCTCTGAAGGCATTGAGTTCAAGGTTCAAAGTAAATTTATCTAAGTGCGTATCTGTAACCGTTTACCACAATGGGATTCATTTTCTTGCAGGCACTTACAGGAAAATAAAGAAATACAATAAAAGTTATGAAAAAAACTATACATAAAAAACGAACAAGCATCCAATGTGCAAAAGAAGACAAATCTGTGTTAAAAGAGGAAAAATCAGAGTTTGATAGTGTTACCTCTCCAAGGACATCCAAGTACTGATTAGCTCTGGAGAGGGAGTGAGCTGTTGAGCCTTACATTCCTTCTGGTGCACAAGTCCTCTCTCACTGGAGAGATTTTATCTCTGTGGAAGTGTGGGTGAATTCCACAGAGATTTCCACTGTGGTGTGGTCTGCCTAGTAATGGTATCAGCCTTGGCTTCCTCTAATCACTGTCATTAACATAGCTGTTATCATGCAATGTATCAAGATAAAGTGGAGCACTTGAACTGAATTGACTTTATTACTTACATCCTTCATATACATGAGGAGTAGAAATCTTTACATTACGCCTCCATCTAAATGTGCAACGTGCAATTTATAGTAATTTGTAATAAATAATATGTACAACAGGACAGTCATTATAACATAGAAATACAGTTGTGTCAGCATGAGTTCATCAGTCTGATGGCCTGGTGGAAGAAGCTGTCCTGGAGCCTGTTGGTCCTGGCTTTTATGCTGCGGTACTGTTTCCCAGATGGTAGCAGCTGGAACAGTTTGTGGTTGGGCCCTTTTTACACACGTGTCTTTATAAATGTCCTGAGAAACATCGGGAAATTCCAGGAAGACCTTCTTTGTTTCTGCTGCTTCTGCTGCTGTGAAGTCCGGGACTCTGCTGGGAAGAACAGGCCCCCAGTCCTTGGGGTCATGTTGCCGATGGCCATTGAGCGTCTTAATACGCTCGGCAGAGGATGGTGCTCAGAGAAGCTGTGCCGGAGGGGATGGTCGTCGGCTCGGAGGTTCGACGGACTCAAGTCGCTTTCGGTGTGTGCTGCGTCTGCGAGGCTGAGTCGGGCAGCGCCGTGGAAGTCCATAGCGGGGGTATTCCCTTCTGCCGCTGGCGTGGGATGGTGAGTCTGTCGGGACCCTGGGGACTTGTGGAAACTGGTGATTTCTTTTGAACTCACAGTCCTTTAACATCTTGGACTATTTTTACTGTGCCCATAGTCTGTTTTTTTATCAATTATGCTATTGTTTGCACTGCTGTAACTATATGTTGTAATTATGTGGTTTTGTGCAGGTCTTGTAGCTTTAGTTCTTGTTTTTGTCTGGTGGATTTGGAGCTCCTTTCCAGGGAATGCGCTGAGACGGTAGCGCAATATTAATACACAACAGCCTCTCCGGACTCTGGATTGGGGATTGCCAAACATTACGTGGATTTTCTGGTGTAGTCTGTTTAGTCATATGCTTTTGTGATATCATTCTGGGGGAATGTTGTCTCATTTTTTAACTGCATTACATTTGTGGTTTCTAAATGACAATAAACTGAATCTGAATCTGAATCTGAATAGTGGGAAGTTCACATCTACAGATGCGCTGGGATATCCGCACCACTCTCTGCAGAGTCCTGCAATTGAGGGAAGTACAGTTCCCATACCAGGCAGTGATGCAGCCAGTCAGGATGCTCTCAATTGTTCCTTATAGAAAGTTCTTGGGATTTGGGGGCCCATATCAAACTTCTTCAACCGTCTGAGGTGAAAGAGGCACTGTTGTGCTTTTTTCACCACACAGCCAGTATGTACAGACCACGTGAGATCCTCGGTGATGTGTGTGGTGAGGAACTTAAAGCTGTTCACTCTCTCAACCCCAGATCCATTGATGTCAATAGGGGTTAGCCCGTCTCCATCCCTCCTGTTGTTCACAACCAGCTCCTTTGTTTTTGTGACACTGAGGGAGAACTTGTTTTCTTGACACCACTGTGTCAGGGTGATGAGTTCTTCTCTGTAGGCTGCCTCATTATGAATTGAGATTAGGCCAATCAATGTAGTATTGTCAGCAAATTTAATTAGCAGATTGGAGCTACGGGTGGCAACACAGTCATAGGTATACAGAGAGTAAAGGACACAACCCTGAGGGGAACCTGTGTTGAAGGTCAGAGGGGCAGAGGTGAGGGAGCCCACTCTTACCACCTGCCGGCGATCTGACAGGAAGTCCAAGATCCAGCTGCACAAGGCAGGATGAAGGCTGAAGTCTCTGAGCCTCTTGTTGAGCCTGAAGGGAATTCTGGTGTTGAATGCTGAACTGTAGACCAAGAATACCATTCTCACATAAGCATCGTTCTTCTCCAGATGTGTAAGGGCGGTGTGTAGAGCTGTGGCTGTTGCAACAACTGTCGATCGGTTGTGTCGGTAGGCAAATTGTAGGGAGTCTAGTGTGGGTGCTCGCAAGCTCCAGATGTAATCCTTGACCAGCCTCTCAAAGCATTTGCTTATTATTGAGGTGAGTGCGACAGGACGCCAGTCATTCAGACATGTTACCTTGGTCTTTTTAGGTACAGGAACAATGGTGGATGTTTTGAAGCAGGAGGGCACTCTACACTGGGAGAGGGGGAGATTATCAGGTATTGAAGATTAAAAGATTAGCTTTATTTGTTGCATGTACATCGAAGCACACAATGAGGTGCGTTCTTTGTGCCAGCAACCAGCACAGTTTGAGGGGGTGCTGGGGGCAGCCCGCAAATGTCACCAGACTCCCAGCAGTAACATAGCATGCTCACAAATCACTAACCCTAAGCTATACGTCTTTGGAATGTGGGTGGAAACTGGAGCACCTGAAAAAGCCCATGTGGTCACGGGGAGAACGTACAAACTCCTTACAGACAGCAGCGGGAATTTAGCCCCATTCTTACAGCCGGTGCTGCTAAGCATCATGCTAACTGCTATACTCTGGATTTAGAAGCTGAGAAATTTAATATACCTTTAATTTCCATAATGTGAACAGTTGATTTAATTAGCTGTTTGACTTGAATCATGTAATAGAGGGCGCTGTTGTACCGAGAAACATCTCAATTCGACCAGTTGTTAAATTGATGATAGTTACTCCAGAGGACAGGTAAAAGCAGTGAGATATGTTCCTCTATCAGCTACAGCCTTGACATTCACTGTTATCTGAACACTGGCTACCTTTCAGGAAAGAGCAATCTTGAAACATCAGCTCTTTTCTCTGATCCAATTGGGATCAGGAAGGAGGTACTGGAGCCTTAGCTCCTGCACAAGCCCGTTCAGGAACAATTATTACCTTTCAACCATCAGAGGGGATAACTCCACTCACCCCAACACTGAATTGTTGCCACAACCTATGGACTCGCTTTCAAGGACTATTCATCTCATGTTCTCGATATTTATTGCTTGTTTATTTATTATTATTATTATTTGTTTTTTCTCTTTGTGCATTTGCACAGTTTGTTGTCTTTTGCACGTTGGTTGTTTGTCCATCATATTGTGCAGTTTTTCATTGATTCTGCTGTGTTTCTTTGTACTTACCTTTCAACCATCAGGCTCCTGAACCAGCATGGATAACTTTACTCAGCTTGAACCAGCATGGATAACTTTACTTACCTTGACACTGAACTGATTCCACAATCTATGGACTTCCTTTTAAGGACTCTGCAATGCATATTCTCAGTATTATTTATTTATTTAGTTAGTTATTTTTATTTGCACTGTTTTATCTTCTTTTGCACATTAATTGTCAGTCTTCATTTGTGTGTAGTTTTTTAATCGAGTTTATTATATTTTATTTGTTTTACTGTGAATGTCTGCAAGAAAATAAATCTCTATGTAGTATATGGTGAAATATACTTTGATAATAAATTTACTTTGAACTTTTATTTTGAGAGAGTGTTCAGTACATTTCTGTCTCCCTTTAATGGCAAGCATTTCCTGATTTCTCCAAATGGCTTAGCTTGAACTTGAGACCTTTGGGAGCTTCTATTCATAAATCATTCTTTGACAGATTCCTAAAATAAAGGGAATTTCCCCTTCTGAATCTTTCACATCTCTGTCTGTACTTCTCGCTGCCTCAGTAAAGCAGACAACATACTCACAGACCTCACCCACTCTGAACAGTCTCTTCTCGCAATGGGACTGAAAATACTAAAAACTGAAAGCATGTACCATCACACCCAGGAATACCGTTGTTAGACTATTGAATGGTCTCCTGGCACAATAAGATGGACTCTTGACCTCACAATCTACTTTGTTTTCCCTTACATCTTGTTGTCTTCCTGTGCTATGACATCGGGGTAGAAGCTGATCCTGACTGTGGAGGTATGTGCTTTCAGTTTTTTGTAATTACAACACTTTATTCTACTTTCTGTTACTGTTTTCCCTTCATGCTCTGATGTAATGAAATAATTTGTTATGTATGGCAAGCAAAACAACGTATAATCACTGAACTTCATACATACAACAATAATAAACCAATTTATCAACTTAAAAGAATCAGTCAGAATCAAGTTTAATATCACCAGCATATGTCGTGAAATTTATTGTCTTTGCGGCAGCAGACCAAGTCATACATAATAACAGAAAAAGACTGTGAATTACAGTAATTATATATTAAATAGTTAAATAAGTAATGCAAAAACTAGAAATTAAAAAAAAGTAGTGAGTTGGTGTTCTTGGGTTCAATGTCCATTCAGAAATTGGATGGCAGAGGGGAAGAAGGTGTTCCTGAATTGTTGCATGTGTGCCTTCAGGCTTCTGTATGTCCTTCCTGATAATAACAATGAGAACAAGGCATGGCCTGGGTGATGGGGGCCCTTAATGATGGATGCCAGCTTTTTGAGGCATCGCTCCTTGAAGATGTCTTGGATACTGCGAAGACTGACTAAGTATACAACTCCGCAGCTTATTTCAATCCTGTGTAGTAGCCCCACCACCACCACGTATCAGACAAAATACGCTAATTGCCTCTGTATGAACCCTAAATTGTATTAGTCTTTTTAACCTTTTCTGATTCTATCTGCCTTCACCTGTATATTAAAAGACAACAAAGTCTTCAGATCTTTTAACAAGCTTTTGTTCATTTACTAGGTGGGCCTGCACCTTGTACCATCTTGATACACTGATGGGATGAAATGATCTGTATGGACAGCAAGCAAAACTGTTTTTCACTGTACTCCGTACGGGTAACAATAATAAACTGATTTTCCAGTCCAAGAAGCAACAGAAGCTGATTGCCTCTGAAAGAACCCTAACTATTCTTGAAGTCTTTTTAACATTGTTTGGTCCTATCAGTTTTCACCTAGTGTATTAAAAGGCAACCAATTTCTCAGAAATTTTAACAAGCTCAGAACTTGAAACGGGCTAATTTTCTAAATAGACCTGGGCCTGAGGTTTAGAGTGGAGGTAGATGGTGGTGTTAGGTAAAGACAGAAGATTCTTATAATGCTTCCCTTTTTCATTTTGTGTTGTGTGTGAGGCTGGACCACCCCAACCTTGGTGCCGTTTATTATCAACTTTGCACAGTAATTAGCAAAGTTAACAATCACTGGACTTACAAAATGTTCTCCCCAATTTCCAATACAATCATCTCTTGGACTAACTGTTGTTGGGACGACGTTGTATGGATAGCTTATGTTACCCTTCCTGTTACAACCTGCTCCTGTGTTATCCCTCTTGTTGGAAAGAAGTTCCCAATGCCTTGTGTTTTCAACTCCTTCTAGACTCATGGACAGGTACAGCAGAGACAAAGGCTCTCTGGCCCATCTATTCCATGCCAAACCATTTAAACTGCCTAAGCCCATCAACCTGCACAGAGACCATAACCCTCCATAAACCTACCATCCATGTACCAATCCTAACTTCTCTTAAACGTTGACATCGTGCTCGCATGCACCACTTGTACTGGCAGCTCGTTCCACACTCACACGATCCTCTGAGTGAGGAAGTTTCCCATCATGTTCTGCTTAAACATTTCCTATAAACTTTAGTTGTAGTCCTACTGAAACTCAATAGAAAATGTCTGCTTATATTTACCCTATCTACATCACTCATAATTCAGTATACCTCTATTAAATCTCCCCTCAGTCTACTATGTTCCAAGGAATAAAGCCCTAAACTTTATGTCAAGAATCTCTGATAACTTGTGTTACCTCTGATAATCTCTGATAACTCATTATTCACAAAAAAGAATAGCTAATAAGTTCAAATAGTCAACTTACCCAAACTCTACACACGTTTCAGGGCATAAGTTACTGGGAAGGCTGCAATCTGGACTGATTAATTCCCACTCATGCTGAGGTAAATTCTAACTACACTAATTAAAATCAACAAACTCAGTGCGTAACCAAGTTTGCATGCCCGAATACTACAGAAAACGTTGACCTGCCCCTGAAGGGAGCTGACCATAATTTATTAACAGCGTGGGAATTTAAGATTAACTGCTTCTCATTCAAGTTACTACAGATGCTCTCTGCAGGCTACAGCATTAAAAGTACCTATCCATTAAATGTAAAAGGAAAGGAATACACAGCATGCTTGTCAGCAGCAGTGACCAGCAACTAATCAGAAACTTCAGAATCAGGTTTAAGATCATTGACTTAAATGATATGAAATTTATGGCTTTGCATCAGCAATTTTATAAAATTACAATAAATAAAAAAAAAGTGCAAAAACATAAAAAAGGAATAATGATGTAGAATTCGTGGGTTCACTTGTCATGAGGTAGAGTTCAAGGATTTATTTACCAATGATTCAGGGACCATTTATAAATCTGATGGCAGAGGGGAAGAAGCTATTCCTGAATCATTGAGTGTGTGGCTTCAGGCTCCTGTATCTATTCCCTGAAGGTAGCTTTGAGAAGGGAGCATGTCCTCAGTAATGCCTGATGCCTTGTTGAAGATTACCACAATGGTGAGGAAGGTAGTGACTATGTTGGACTGGCTGACACTATAGCTTTCTACAGCTTCTTGCCCTGCACGTCTCTCTCTCGGCACTTGGCGCAAATTCTTGCCATTCAAATGTGATCTAGCCAGAGTTTTATAACACTTCAACATTACCTCACGGCTCATAAAACCCATGGCAAATGAAAACGTGCCTAATGACATGGAGCACCCTCCCCCTCAGAAGATCCCCTGAATATGTTTTCTGCATTCACAACAGCAACAGAAGTAGACATAAGATGACATAATGATATTTATGACTGCAATATTTTTCCTCAGCTCGGAGTGCTAAAATTGTTGTGTGAAGGGAAGAATGCAAGCCAACATGAACATTGGTGCAATGGGCAACATCTTGAACACATTTGGTATGAGACACTTTTAACGTATCTCTCTACTAAACAATATTATCTCATAGGCATAGAGTCCTAAAGAGAGACAGCTCAAAGTGAAGGTTTAAAGTGGACGTTCATAGGCTAATTAGAAAGGGTGTCAAAGTGAAGGTAGGGCGTGGAAGTAGGAGAATGGGGTTGAGAGGGATAATAAATCAGCCATATTTAAATGGCAGAGTAGATTCAATGGGCTGAATGACAATTCTGCTCCTTTATCTCGTGGTTTTACAGTCCTCTGGTCTCATAGCACAGGAACAGGCCTTCTGGCTCAGAAGTCACATTGGTTGTCATGCGCTCAAGTGCGGTGAAGTACAGGTACAGTGAAAAACTTGTTTGCTGCAACATCAGACTGACGGACTGGGGCAGAGCCAACAACCTGGCTCTGAATGTGAGCAAAACAAAAGAGATGGTTGCCGACTGGCTTTAGGAGGACACGGAGCGACCGCTCTTCGCTGAACATTGGCGGCTCCTCCGTTGAGATCGTTAAGAGCACCAAATTTCTTGGTGTTCACCTGGTGGAGAATCTCACCTGGTCCCTCAACACCAGCTCCATAGCCAAGGAAGCCCAGCAGCGTCTCTACTTTCTGCGAAGGCTGAGAAAAGTCCATCTCCTACCCCCCCCCCCCCCCCATCCTCACCACATTCTACGGAGGATGTATCAAGAGCATCCTGAGCAGTTGCATCACTGCCTGGTTCGGGAATTGCACTGTCTCGGATCGCAAGACCCTGCAGCGGATAGTGAGGTCAGCTGAGAAGATTATCGGGGTCTCTCTTCCCGCTATTACAGGCATCTACACCACACGCTGCATCTGCAACGCTAACAGTATTGTGAAGGACCCCATGCACCCCTCATACAAACTCTTCTCCCTCCTGCCATCTGGCAAAAGGTACTGAAGCATTCAGGCTCTCACGACCAGACTGGGCAATGGTTTCTTCCCCCAAGCCATCAGACTCCTCAATACTCAGAGTCTAGACTGACATCTACATCATTTATTGTTATACTGAAATTTGTCCTCTACTGTGCCTATTGTCTTGTTTATTAATCATTGTACTGCCCTGCACTGTTTTGTGCACTTTATGTAGACCTGTGCAGGTCTGTAGTCCAATGCAGTTTTTATGTTGTTTTACGTAGTCTAGTGTAGCCTTGTGCTGTCTCACATAGCCTAGTGTAGTTTTGTGTTGTTTCGTGTAGCACCAGGGTCCTGGAGGAACGTTGTTTTGTTTTTACAGTGTACTGTACCAGCAGTCTATGGTCAAAATGACAATAATCTTGACTTGACTTGATCACAGACACAAAGATTCAGACAACATACAGAGCACAAATGAACAGTACATACACTCAGTGGGCTTCTGTACCTAATAAAGTGGCCACTGAGTGTACGTTTGTAGTCTTCTGCTCCCATGTCAAAGTTCAATGCGTTGTACCTTCAGAGGGCTTCTTTCCACACCACTGTTGTAACGTGTGGTCATTTGAGTTACTGTCGCCTTCCTGTCAGCCTGAACCAGTCTGGCCATTCTCCTCCGACTTCTCTCATTAACAAGGCATTTTTGCCCATGGAACTGCTGCTCACTGGATGTTTCTTATTTCTCACACCATTCTCTGTAAACTCTAGAGAATGCTGTGTGTGAAAATCCCAGGAGATCAACAGTTTCTGAGATACTCGAGCCACCCCATCTGGCACCAACAATCATTCCACGGTCAGAGTCACTTAGATCACATTTCTTTCCCCACTTTAACATTCGATCTGAGCAACAACTGAATCTCTTGAGCATATCTGCATGCTTTTATGCACTGAGTTGCTGTCACATGATTGGCTGATTAGATATTTGCAATAATGAGCAGGTGTACTGGAGTAGCCAATAAAGTGGCCATTGAATATATATTTTACATAAATTATGGAAGCCATAAATGAGAGGTTTGAACATCATCATCTCCTCACTACTAATCAACATGCTTCAAATCCTGGCCCTTTATATCTCCCTCTGCAACAGGGATGTTTTCTTCCTCATTGGGAGATTATAGTCAATGCGGATTGGTAATAACATCTCCGCCTCACAGACGATCAACAACAGCGCACCTCAAAGATGTGTGCTTGTCCCTCTGCTCTACTCTCTCTAAGCTCATAATGGTGTAACTAGGCACAGCTCACACCATCTATACATTCGCTGATCACACCTCTGTGGTAGGCAAAATCTCAGATGGCGACAAGGTGTACAGGAATGAGATAGATCAAATAATTGAGGGGTTTTGCAACAACAACCTTGCATTCAATGTCAGCAAGACCAAGGAATTTATTTGTGGATTTCAGGAAGGGGAAGTCAGGAGAACACACACCAGCTTATCACTGAGGGGTCAGTGGTGAAAAGAGTGAGCAGCTTCAAGTTCCCGGCGTTCAACATCTCAGAGGATCCACCCTTCGTGCAGGACGTTGATGCAGTCCTGAAGAAGCCATTCCAGTGGCTCTACTTTGTTAAGAGTTTGAGGACATCTGGGATGTCAGGGAAGACTTCTTAACTTCTGCAGAAGTGCAGCAGAGAACATTCAGATTGGTTGCATTGCTGCCTGGTTTGGAGGTTCCGATACATGATTCGCAAGATACTGCAGTGGGCTGAGGACCCAGGTTGCTCCACCACAGACACAATCTTCCCTGCCATGAAGGACACCTTCAAAAGATGATACCTCAAGGAGGCAGCATCCATCATTAAAGACCCTCACCATCTGGGGCATGCCCTCTTCTTGTTAGGAGGAGATACCAGGAGACTGAAGACTCATACTTAATACTTGCAGAACAATTTCTTTCTCTCACCATTAGACTTCTGAATGGTCCATGAACATATGAACACCAGCTCAGAATTTGTCTTTTGTCACTGTTTGTTTTTTTGTTAACTTATAGTAATTTTTATGTCTTGGACTGTTCTGCTGCCACAAGGCAGCAAATTTCACAACAGTGATAATAAACTTGATTCTGATCCTCTGCAAAACAAGGCATGAGTAAATAAAAAATAAACAGTGGCATCACAACTTGTGATGACCGATTAATCTATCAACATACGTCTATGATTGGGGTGCTGGGGTAAAATGGTGCAGTTGGAGAAAATCTGCACAGAGGAATCATGCAAACTCCATACAGGCAGCAGTGGTGGTCAGGACTGGACTAGGTCATTACTGGCTGAGCCACTGACCCTTACTGTTATCAAATAGTCTTTGCCATACAGAGTTTATGGTGCTGGGAGAGGCCAGACCATGAAAATAGTTGAAAACAAGAATATGTCTTTTAAAGCTAGATTTTACTTAAATGAAAGCAGTTATTCATTAGAAAGTATTGGGGAGTGTGCTTAATAATATAAGCAGGAATAATAGTACACAATATTCAAGTCAAGTCAAGTCACTTTTATTGTCCTTTCGACCATAACTGCTGGTACAGTACATAGTAAAAATGAGACAACGTTTTTCAGGACCATGGTTCACATGACACAGTACAAAAACTAGACTGAACTATGTAAAAAAACAACACAGAGAAAACTACACTAGACTACAGAGCTACACAGGACTGCATAAAGTGCACAAAAACAGTGCAGGCATTACAATAAATAATAAACAGGACAATAGGGCAAGGTGTCAGTCCAGACTCTGGGTATTGAGGAGTCTGATAGCTTGGGGGAAGAAACTGTTACATAGTCTGGTCGTGAGAGCCCAAATGCTTCCGAGCCTTTCCCAGACGGCAGGAGGGAGAAGAGATTGTATGAGGGGTGCGTGGGGTCGTTCATAATGCTGTTTCCTTTGCGGATGCAGTATGTAGCGTAAATGTCCGTGATGGCGGGAATAGAGACCCCGATGATCTTCTCAGCTGACCTCACTATCCACTGCAGGGTCTTGCGATCCAAGATGGTGCAATTTCCGAACTAGGCAGTGATGCAGCTGTTCAGGATGCTCTCAATACAACCCCTGTAGAATGTGATGAGGATGGGGGGTGGGAGTTGGACTTTCCTCAGCCTTTGCAGAAAGTAGAGACGCTGCTGGGCTTTCTTTGCTATGGAGCTGGTGTTGAGGGACCAGGTGAGATTCTCCGCTAGGTGAACACCAAGAAATTTGGTGCTCTTAACGATCTCTATCGAGGAGCCGTTGAAGTTCAGCAGGGAGTGGTCGCTCCGTGCCCCACTGAAGTCAACAACAACCATCTCTTTTGTTCTGTTCACGTTCAGAGACAGGTTGTTGGCTCTGCACCAGTCCGTTAACCACTGCACCTCCTCTCTGTAAGCTGACTCGTCGTTCTTGCTGATGAGACCCACCACAGTTGTGTCATCGGCGAACTTGATGATGTGGTTCGAGCTGTGTGTTGCAGCACAGTCGTGTGTCAGCAGAGTGAACAGCAGTGGACTGAGCACCAACCCTGGGGAGCCCCTGTGCTCAGTGTGATGGTGTTGGAGATGCTGCTCTCGATCCGGACTGACTGAGGTCTCCCAGTCAGGAAGTCTAGGATCCAGTTGCAGAGGGAGGTGTTCAGGCCCAGTAGGCTCAGCTTTCCAATCAGTTTCTGAGGGATGATTGTGTTGAATGCTGAACTGAAGTGTGGTGTGGTCAGTGATGAACTGAACGATATGACATACATTCCCAAGTTTTCCTTACCCAATCATTTATGGGCAACCATGCAGGATTTTATCCATACAACAAACATTTTGGTATCTAATTCTTATTTTCTGAACATTTACGCATCCCTCACTTAAAGCAAAAGCAAGACACGATGGAGACCCCAGATGAATCAGTAACAAATAGCACACAGTTCTCATACTCAGTTTATATCCCTGAAAATGAACCATGCATGAATACTTTAATTAATCTCACTGTGGTAGCAATATATTCTGCATCACAGTAACTGATCTTGGGGGAAAATAATATTGTCCTTCTAACAGGTCTGAGGCCATCAATTCATCTTAAGTGAACAGCGAGAAAGAGAGGCCTGGAACTTATATCATGGGAGCCTTGGCTCAGCGGGAAGAAAAGCAGAGAAAATGGAAGGTTATGTGCTGTATGTAAAAGTACGTAGGAAAATACAGCACCTACAAGTAAATATAAAATGTGTAACCAATAATATATATATTTTGTGTGCTTTCATCTTAAAAGTAAAGACAGACAGACAGACATATTTTATTGATCCCGAGGGAAATTGGGTTTCATTACAGCTGCACCAACCAAAAAATAGTGAAGAAATATAGCAATATAAAACCGTAAATAATTAAATAATAATAAGTTAATCATACCAAGTGGAAATAAGTCCAGGGCCAGCCTATTGGCTCAGGGTGTCTGACATTCCGAGGGAGGAGTTGTAATGTTTGATGGCCACAGGTAGGAATGACTTCCTATGATGCTCAGTGTTGCATCTCGGTGGAATGAGTCTCTGGCTGAATGTACCGTGTGTTAATATTAGAGAAGATATTGTAAAAAATGCTCTTTTTGTCCCTGCTAGGTAATCACAGGGTTTGCGGTCTTTGGACGTACTGTGCATGTACACATGATAGAGCTGTAAGAGTTGTTTTTTTTTGAAAAATTGAATAGTGGTGCGTTCTCATTTGTTCACAATAACCATGTACTTATGGCCCAGCAATAATTTTAATCATCCCATTTGCGTAATGCTTTCAAAACAAAATCAATGCAGGATATTAACAGAAAATGCTGGGGATAGTTAGTATCTGCAGAGAGAGAGGGAGAGGGAGGTAGAAAATTGGGGTAACACTTCAGGTCAATGGCCTTTCATGAGAGTAGTGAATTAAAGAGGCAAAGGAATTGCTTTGGGGGTGAAGAGCAAGTTGCTTTATATACAGGACAAAGTTCCTTCTACATTTTTCCTAAAATAATACCGTCAGGTCACTGACATCCACTTGAAGGGGGCAGATAGAGCTTAGTTAATGTTCTCACTGGCAGTTCTAACAGTGCAACACTCCCTCTAGCATCAGCTTAATTACCCGTCCAGTCCCCACATAGAGGCCTGTACCTTTCAAATACTGCCCCAGAATACAGGATGCGATGGCAGCTGATTGTGGTGAAGGGGGTGTGGGGAGGACAAAGGAGGCACTCTTCACATGCCAGTTCTGACCCTGGAGTATCATTGCTGGAGAAGCTCTGTTCAAGGCTACCCCTGTGCTGGCGGGGCAATAACTCGTGCCGTGACACGGCCCTGTGACTGAAGGAATTCCGTGCAGCAGGCAGCCTTGATTTATAATCTTTGTTGCTAAATTCAAACTCTGATTATCATGCTCAATTTGCAACAATTTAGTGATACAGAAGCATAAACACACAGTCCTCGTGCTGGCATTCAGTGCTTTTAGCTTTCATTTTGCTTGTTCAATATCCTGGTAGACTTAGGGAGTATGTGGGTGAGCATCAATCCTGGACACTGTTTTCACTTGGTATGATTTCTTAGCCTTCTGAAAGCTGCAAAATTAATGTTTTATTTAATGTTGTGTTCATTATTTTACTTTGCGTGTGTGTGTTTTCTTTGTGGTGCATCAGATCTGGAGTAACAATTATTTTGTTCTCCTTTACACTTGTGTACTGGAAATGACTTTAAACAATCTTGATCTTGGCATCAACACTTATATCAGGATCCATTAAGTTAATTAAAAGAATAAATACAAGAGATTCTGCAGATCTGGAAATCCATAGTAACACAGACAAAATGCTGGAGGAACTCAGCAAGTCAGGCGGCATCCATAGAGAGGAATAAAAGAGTTGATGTTTTGGGCCAGGACCCTTCATCAGGACCCAACATTAGTCCTGATGAAGGGTCTCAGCCGGAAGCATAGAAACAGAAAATTACAGCACAAAACAGGCCCTTCAGCCCACAAAGCTGTGCCAAGCATTCCTTAACTTAGAAATTACCTAGAGTTACCCATAGCCCTCTATTTTTCTGAGCTCCATCTGCCTGTCCAGGAGTCTCTTAAAAATCCTATCGTATCCACCTCCACCACCATCCTTGGCAGCCCATTCCACGCACTTGCCACACTCTGCATAAAAAACCTACCCTGACATCTCCTCTATACCTACTTCCAAGCACCCTAAAACTGTGCCCTCTTGTGCTAGCCATTTCAGCCCTGGAAAAAAGCCTCTGATTATCCACACGATCAATGCCTCTCATCATCTTATGCACCTCAATCAGGTCACCTCTCATCGTCCGTCATTCCAAGGAAAAAAGGCCGATTTCACTCAACCTATTCTCATAAACCATGCTCCCCAATCCAAGCAACATACTTGTAAATCTCCTCTGCACCCTTTCTATGGTTTCCACATCCTTCCTGTAGTGAGACAACCAGAATTGAGCACAGTACTCCAAGTGGGGTCTGACCAGTGTCCTATATAGCTGCAACATTACTTCTTGGCTCCTAAACTCAATCTCACGATTGATGAAGGCCAATGCACCATATGCTTTCTTAACCACAGGGCTTTGAGCGTCCTATGGACTTAGACCCCAAGATCCCTCCGATTCTCCCCACTGCCAAGAGTCTTACCATTAATACTATATTCTGCCATCATATTTGACTTACTAAAATGAACCACCTCACACTTATCTGGGTTGAACTCCATCTGCCATTTCTCAGCCCAGTTTTGCATCCTATCGATGTCCCGCTATAACCTCTGTCCATACTATCCACAACACCCTCAACTTTTGTGTCATCAGCAAATCTACTAACCCATCCCTCCACTCCACTAAAAAGCATTGACTTTTATTTCTTCCTATAGATCCTGCCTGTCTCATTGAAAGAATGATGTTCTGCATGTGAAAGGTAAAGTTCATACCCTGCTCTGTGACACGAGGTAGTGTTGTACTGGAAGAGATGGTGACAAAGAGCTAAGACAATGGTGAGCAGCAGATTGCCTACATCTGGTGTTTGTCAAAACCCCCTAACTCTGACTCCTCATCTTTTTTACTCCGGTCCTGCTGAAGGGTCTCATCCTGAAATGCCAACTGTACTCTTTTCCATAGATGCTGCCTGTCCTTCCGAATTCCTCCAGCATTTTGTGTGTGTGTGTTACTTGGATTTCCAGCATCTGCAGATTTTCTCTTGCTTGTCCCAGAATATGTCTCTTCGTCCATTCACAGCACGATCATCCTGAACCCTAATAACCTTTTTAACTGTTCTCTTTCATTAAATGCTCTCAATCAGATTCAAACACTGGAAATTCTATTTTAGTATTTGTAAGGTGTTTAAGATAATAAATGTGAAGTACTCTTGACGTAATTTGGGGTCAGGGCAAGTCTCAGAAAGCTGACGACCTGTTGGACATTTCCATCAGCAAACTGCTATTAGATTTTCATTTATATTCATGCCTCATGTAAAAGACTCATGTAAATCTTTAAGGACTCTAGGGATTAAAATAAAAAAATTCTCGTATCCATGTAAGGTTTATTATTATAATGAGGAAATTAAAGAAATATTTCTGATGGGCTTTGTACCCAGCCACAGGAGAGAGACAGATCTTATGATGTCAGAAGTACTTTCAATGTCAGCAATTGAGATCTCAATATTTTCCTGACTATGGCATAGATTTGCAGAATGGATCTTCAGGAATGTGAACAGAATAGATTGGAAGATTTTGGAGTTGGTCAGCACAAACAGGAAATTCAAAGACCTCGCACAGGCAGTCTGAGTTTGAACATGTTGTGGTGAACTACATATACCTGTCTGGACACGCCCCTGATGACTGCTCCTGTGGCTCCTCCCACAGACCCCTGTATAAAGGTGATGGAGGTCTGAGCCCGGCCTCTCAGTCACCAGGATGTAGTATGGTGGTCACTCACTGCTTGTTCCTTCTTCCAGTCAATAAAAGCTGATACCTCGCTTTTACATCTCAGAGTGAGTTATTGATGGTGCATCACATGTCTACATGAAAGCAGAGCTCTCTGCCCCGCACTGTGGCAAAAGCTACTGATGCTCTATGTGTATGTCCCACGTATATTTCAGAGTAAGCCGAATCAGAATCAGGATATTATCACTGGCATATGTCAAGAAATTTGATGTTTTGAGACATTGCCTTTTGAAGACGTTTGGGATACTGGGGAGGCTAGTGCCCATGATGGTCAATAATGTCCATGAGATGTCAAATGCTGGAAGTGGTATGGTTTTAAAAGACCATGCCTTAAGAAGGCAGTATCTATCATTAAGGATCCTCACCATCTAGGATATGCCTTCGTCTCATTACTACCATCAGGGAGAAAGTACAGGAAGCTGAGAACAGACAGCTTCTTCCCCATTTCTGAATGGTCCATGAACCCATTAATACTACATCACTACTGTGGTCTTGTATCATGGTTCACATTATTTAGTTATTCAGTTATTTTTAAAATATATTTCTTATTGTCATTTGTAGTATTTTTATGTCTGCACTGTACTGCTACTGCAAAATGTTGCCTCCGTTCTCCTATAACTACTGATGAGACCCGAAGCCCGCAGACAGGACAAAGCCAAAACTTGAAATACTCCTATATTCTGTAAAACCTCGCAACTATAAAACCTCAAACTCAAAACTCAACTGTACATCCCAAAGCACGATGTTTAACCAAAGATCATTCAAGACATTGATTGGAACAATGATCAATTAGTGAAAATCAGCCTGGGATTGGTTGTCAGCTGACCAATACAAGTTGGTAGTGAACACTGAAGAGAGGTGGTTGCTCTTCTAAAATGCTTGTGAGCTGTTGGATAGTTTCATCAAACGATAGGTCACATGGTTTCTTAGGCAAAATGAAGATGAAATAATACTTACATTCACTAGTACTCAATTTTTGGAGCCAAGTTCATGTCTTCCACATGTCGCCCATACTGGTGAATTCAATTCAGAATATATTTTTATAACATTTAAGTCAGGATTCAAATGTAATGCCAGATACGGCATTGAACTGGAAGTTGGTAATAGATACAACAACTGACTCATATGAGTTCTGTTCAGTGCTAGACACCAATGTTGTTGGACTCAATGATAACCTGCAGGTCAACATTTCAATTAACTTCAGTTAGCCCACCTCAAATTAAGCTTACTGCTGTTGCAGAACTGTGTGTAAATTGTCTGCTGAAATTGGCATGTCAGTATAATAGAATGCCTCATCACCAATTTGTTCTATTCACTCAACCTATAACTACTCATGAGACCCGAAGACAGGAGATAGGACAATGCTTAAACCTTGTTAAACATGACACCGATGACATAGTTACAAATGCCACCATTGTCAATCGTGAATGTGAAAAGCTCAAGCTGAGTAACATGACTGAATCACAGTTCAAATATCTGACTTTTATTTGTGAACTTGAGGCACCTGGCAATGCAGACATTCACAAACGGCTCTTTGCCAGACTGGAGCAAGTCTCTGAAAGGACTTCATAAGCTGGCACTCAAGAGTATCTGAAAAAGGATTCCAACCTGGTCGAACAGAACCATTTCATGGCAATTTCCAGTCACTCAGGCACCAACATTCAGAAAGTAGCCAAACACAGCTTGTTGGAAATGTGGTGTGTGGCATTATGTAAGAAACTGCCAATACAAGAAACACATTTGCAGCAAGTGACAGAAGCGTGGTCACAAAGGAGGCTTTTTCCATCCTTTACGGTCTTCTTGGCCAGTGATACACCAGGACAAGAAGTTTCTAAAGCCATCAAAACTTACGAGGAATTGAATGGTCATGTTCAAAGTTGAAGGTAGGTCAATGTATTTATCAACAATCATTTGGTCCATCTATAAATTGCGGTGGTGTCAGACATCACCATTTTCATTTCCAAACACACGTGGCGGGCACTTGGGTCCCCACCTGTCAAATTATCGCATCAGTCCATCTGCAGTGCATCGGGTGGAACCCTCAAGCCGATTGGCAGAACACACTGCATGATGAAGCTGAATGGTAACCAGGTCAATGGTGAGTGTTATCTAACAGACCAGCCAGACCTGAATGCCCTTGACATTGACTGGATGCACATCCCTCTGGATGAAGTCTGTACGAAGACATTGCCATTCAAAACAAGTCTGTTGATGCCATACCACCATCAGTAGATATAGCAAGCGAACACCAGATATGTCACTGATAATTAACCTGCTTCTGATTCTGTAATTAAGGACCTATTGTATTTTGAAGGAAATGTCTTACAGCTGTTCAACCTAGGTTCTAACACTGTACCCTGATGTCAAGTTGACATGGGGTTGAGTTAAATATTTGGCTGCAACATGTATGCATAAATATTGTAACCTATCATTTTGGATCAGAGATGTGCCTTAATTAAAGGGATTACCATTGTGAATTGTGTGCATTTTCTCAGTAGATTTTAATCTTGTCCCAAATCATAGAGATGGCTGCAGATAGGCATTATATGGAACTTAAGGGGTCCACCCTGGGTGAGATGTGCTTTAGATGAATGGAGGGTAGCAGTGTGTGTCTTCATTCAAGGGGAAGGGCATGTGTGTGATGAGGGGGTACAGACTATATAAAACATAGAGCAGTACGGCACAGTAAATGTCCTTCACCTTTTAACTTACTCCCACGATCGATCTAACATTTCTCTTCCACATAACCCTCCATTTTCTTCAATCCACATGCCTATCTAAGAGGCTCTTAAATTCCCTAATGTATCTGCCTCAACCACCATCATTAAATACATCTATGTGGAGTGTTGTCGCAGGAAAGCAGCATCTATCATCAAGGACCTCCAGGCTGTATTCTCTCTTCTTGCTGCTGCCATCAGGAAAGAGGTACAAGAGCCTCAGGGCTCACAACACCAGGTACAGGAACAATTACTACCCCTCAATCATCAGGCTCTTGAACCGAAGAGATAACTCTCTACTTTATTTGCCCCATCACGTAACTGTTCCCACAACCTATGGATTCTCTTTCAAGGACTTTTCATCTCATGTTCTTGATATTTATTGCTTGTTTATTTATTATTATTATTATTTTCTCTTTTGTATTTGCATAGTTTGGTGTCTTTTGCACACTGGCTGTTTGTCCTGTTGGCTGTGGTCTTCCATTGATTTGATTGCATTTCTTGGATTTACTGTGTATGCCCGCAAGAAAATGTATCTCAGGGCTATATATAGTACCTTGATCATAACTTTACTTTGAACCTTGAACCACTGACAACGTGTTCCATACAAACACTACTCTCTGTGAGAAAACTTATGTTGGATCTTCTCCAGCCTAGAGGAGTCATGTAAGCATGGCACCTCCCAGTACAGCACCTTCCTTGTTCTGTCTCAACTAATTCCAGTAGTCTGCCCGAGGAAGCCTCTACCACTACACCCAGAGCATTTGCAAGTCAGTTTGGAAGAAGGGAACTTCAACATAGGTGAATAACATTCCGACACCCAAGTGACAGACTGCATCAAATCCACTGCCCAGGAGATTGACTTGAATACAGTGCTCTGTGGGCATTTGGCCTTTGTGATAGAGCGTGTAGTGGTAGCATCATGCCCTGAAAGAGAAACACTGATGCCCAAGAGTGGAAAAAGCCTCCAAAAAGTGGTGGACATAGCCCAGTCGGAGCACTGCCTCAGGAAAGCAGAATCCATCAGCAAGAACTCCCACCATCCAGGCCACGCCATGCTCTCTTCTTACGGGTAGGAGGTACAGGAGCCTTAGGGTCCCACATTACCAGATTCAGGAACAGTTATTAACCATCAGCCATTGGGTTCCCGAACCAACAAGGATAATTTCTACTTCATTATTCGCCTCATCATTAAATTGATTCCACAACCTATGGACTCACTTTCAATGTCTCTACAACTCATGTTCCCGGAATTTATTTATTATTTTTATTTGCTCATTTTGTCTTCTTTTACATATTGGATGTTTGTCAATCTTGGCAGATTTTCATCGATTAACAGAATTTCTTTGCTCTAATTTGAATGCCTACAAGAAAATAAATCTCAAGGGCGTACATGGGACATTTACATATTTTTAAATACATTTATCTGAACTTTTAGTGTGGCTAATCTAGGACTTAATGAGGTAGTGTAGAGCCATACACAAACTCTTCCATGTGGAGAATCAATCAGGTGATTGCAGTAGATAGATAGATAGATAGATAGATAGATAGATAGATACTTTATTCATCCCCATGGGGAAATTCAACTTTTTTTTCCAATGTCCCATACACTTGTTGTAGCAAAACTAATTACATACAATACTTAACTCAGTAAAAAATATGATATGCATCTAAATCACTATCTCAAAAAGCATTAATAATAGTTTTTAAAAAGTTCTTAAGTCCTGGCGGTAGAATTGTAAAGCCTAATGGCATTGGGGAGTATTGACCTCTTCATCCTGTCTGAGGAGCATTGCATCGATAGTAACCTGTCGCTGAAACTGCTTCTCTGTCTCTGGATGGTGCTATGTAGAGGATGTTCAGAGTTATCCATAATTGACCGTAGCCTACTCAGCGCCCTTCGCTCAGCTACCGATGTTAAACTCTCCAGTACTTTGCCCACGACAGAGCCCGCCTTCCTTACCAGCTTATTAAGACGTGAGGCGTCCCTCTTCTTAATGCTTCCTCCCCAACACGCCACCACAAAGAAGAGGGCGCTCTCCACAACTGACCTATAGAACATCTTCAGCATCTCACTACAGACATTGAATGACGCCAACCTTCTTAGGAAGTACAGTCGACTCTGTGCCTTCCTGCACAAGGCATCTGTGTTGGCAGTCCAGTCTAGCTTCTCGTCTAACTGTACTCCCAGATACTTGTAGGTCTTAACCTGCTCCACACATTCTCCATTAATGATCACTGGCTCCATATGAGGCCTAGATCTCCTAAAGTCCACCACCATCTCCTTGGTCTTGGTGATATTGAGACGCAGGTAGTTTGAGTTGCACCATATCACAAAGTCCTGTATCAGTTTCCTATACTCCTCCTCCTGTCCATTCCTGACACACCCCACTATGGCCGTGTCATCAGCGAACTTCTGCACATGGCAGGACTCCAAGTTATATTGGAAGTCTGATGTGTACAGGGTGAACAGGACCGGAGAGAGTACGGTTCCCTGCGGCGCCCCTGTGCTGCTGACCACCGTGTCAGACCTACAGTCTCCCAACCGCACATACTGAGGTCTATCTGTCAAGTAGTCCACTATCCAATCCACCATGTGAGAGTCTACTCCCATCTCCGTTAGTTTGTGCCTTAAGATCTTGGGCTGGATGGTGTTAAAGGCACTAGAGAAGTCAAGGAATGTAATCCTCACAGCACAACTGACCCCCTCTAGGTGAGAGAGTGATTTGTGCAGCAAATACGTGATAGCATCCTCCACTCCCACCTTCTCCTTATACGCAAACTGAAGAGGATCCTGGGCGTGCCTGGTTTGTGGCCTCAGATTCTGTATTATCAGCCGCTCCATGGTCTTCATAACGTGCGACGTCAAGGAAACAGGTCTGAAGTCATTCAACTCCTTTGGTTGTGGTTTCTTCGGTACCGGGACAATACAGGATGTTTTCCACTGTCTGGGTACTCTTCTCTGCTCCAGGCTCATGTTGAAGATGCGCTGTAGTGGTTCTCCCAGCTCAGTCGCACAGGCCCTCAGTAGTCGTGGGGAAACTCCATCCGGTCCAGCCGCCTTGCTGGTACAGATCTTCCTCAGTTGACCTTCCACCTGTGCAGCCGTAATCCTGGGCGTGGGCAAGGTCTCCTGTGAGTGGCTATTTTCCTGTGAGGGAAGTAAGCCTGGTGTGGATTTCTGCGGTGAGGATGAGATTGAGCTGTCGAACCTGTTGAAGAAGTTGTTCAGCTGGTTCGCTTTCTCCACATCTCCACTTATGTTCGCCCCCCGCTTTGCACCGCATCCGGTGATGATCTTCATCCCATCCCACACCTCCTTCATGTGTACAAGCACACAAAAACATTACTAGCCCTTGATATAAGAGGAGACTTCCTACTGGCTTTTAATCCTGGAGCAATATGAAATGCAGGCAGACCCTGTTACAGTGTAGGTGCAGTATTGGAGAAGATCAAGGACCAGAAAACACTGGGCTCCCCATTCACCATCATGGACTCCAATGTGCTTGACATAATGGCCAACAACTTCTCAGGATGAACGTGATTGTATAAGATCACTGCAAACACCTTTTTACTGCTTATCCTTGCATTTGCCATTCTGTTAGGTGGTAATTGTGTTTGAGTGTTACATATAAACTTCTGATGGCATAAATAATATTAAAATGCTATTCTGTGCACTTATAAAATCTATCCATGTTAATTTCAAGTAGAGGGTTCTGGGCATTCACAGCTAACTTGAATCATTCATAGCAGCAAGAAAGTGAATGAATGGCTGTTTCAATTAATGTCTGCTTTTACTATATTCAGCAATTAGTATAATGGAGAAAAACTTGCAATGAGTAAAGATGGAGCATTGAATTTTATTTCTCAATAGAAGTGATATAGTGGTAACAGCTATTACTTTGCTTTCATGTAATCATTGGGTTGGGATGGAGAGCTGCTGGAATCTTGCAGGTCACCATCAGCAGAAACATCAGGGAACAACTGGTCCCTGGCTCTGGGCGGCACAGTGGTGTAGTTTGTTGCTGGGTGGCACGGTAACACAGTGGTTAGTGTATTGCCTTACAGCACCAGTGATCACCGATTGGGTTTTATTTCCTGCTGCCGTCTTTAAGGAATTTATATTTTCTCTCTGTGACCAGGTGGGTTTCCTCTGAGTTCTCCGGTTTCCACCCACATTCTGAAGACGCACAGTTAGAGGTAGTAAATTGTGAGCATCCAATATTGGCCGCCAACATCATCCTCGCAAACCACACATTTCACTGGATGTTTTTGATGCACATGTGACAAATAAAACTAATCTTTTCTTAAACTTCCTGTCTGCTTGTCCGGTGAGGGAAGGCTCCAGATGGTTCCTGACTAACCTTGTCCGCTTTGTCCACCTCCACACACATTCCCTCAAGGCTCAGTTCCTCCTGCTGAACAAAGTTTAGCAAAGCACAGGAGGCAACGACTGTACCTGCCGCAGTTCAGATAAGCATTGCAAAGTGCCATCTGTCATTCCGTGACTAAGTGATGAAAGATCAGTTTTGATCTCATTGGATGGTGGAATAGGCAGGAGGGGCTGAATGGTTCTCAGCCTCTTCTATTATATCTCTCATGACCCATCAAGGGATTGGATCATAATCGTCCATCCCAACACCTAAGTGTCAATTCCCTTCCTTCAACAAATGACAATGGCCATGGCTTCTGTTGGAAGCACTTTCCACTGAGAATTCTTTCTGAACCAGGACACCTTCCACTGAGTAGACCATGAAAGTTCCATTGCTGAAGAGCACTATGTGTGCACTCATGGTGTGCTTTGATGTGGAGGATGTATGGATGGAAGCTGGTAGCTGGCAGAGGTTGATTTGTGACACTGAAGAAGATCAAGGTTGGTTCTTATATTTCAAGGAATGGGAAGCAAGCCTGTTTTTCTGGCCATTTCAACCACTCATCTCCTGCTTCCTAACAATCCACTCCTGCCTGCTGATCAGGTATGACTCTACGACCATCAGACATAAAGTATATGAGCAGAGTTAGGCCATTCAGCCCATCGAGTCTTCACCATTCTATCATGGCTGATTAATGATCCCTCTCAACCTAATTCTCCTGCCTTCTCCCTGTGACCTTTGATACCCTTACTAATCAAGAACCTATCAACCTCTGCATTAAATATACGTCAATGTCTTGGCCTCCACAGCCGTCCACAACAATGAATTCCACAGATTCGCCACCCTCTGGCTAAAGAAATTTCATCTCATCTCTGTTCTAAAGGAAAGTCCTTGTATTCTGATGCTCTGCCTTCTGGTTCCAGACTCCCCTACTCCTCTCTATGTCCACTTTTCATAGGCATTTCAATATCCGATAGCTATGTTTAGTACAGCCATATTAAATATGGCTGTTAGTGTTACATACGAATCAGGCTCGAGTGTCAAATCTCAAGGAGCTGAATTTGGAATGATTCTAATTCTTCCTCCACAAAGCTGCTTGGTACTTAGTCACTTATTTCCTTCCTGAATTCTGGGAGCTTGTTGTGTATAAAAAATAATCAACGGTTTAAGGGACATTCTGAGATGCTCCATAAATGAAACGTCTTCCTTCTTGGGAGAAATAGAAGGAAAATAGAGGCCATGATGAGAAGGAAAGAGATTCTTGTGAAATCTCATCCCAAATTTTGACCCATGTGTAAATTACATTTTATTCTCTAAAAGAGACAATTATTTGCCTCATTTCTCCCCCTAAGCTGTTTCATTCGATAGTCTTTGCACAAACTTCCATTGCTCATTATTAGTGCCAGAAGAGGGAATTTAATAATGACCCGCATAGCAATTCTGCTTAATTATTTAATCTCATGCAAATGCCAAATATAAAATGCTGAGATTTGCTTCTGTCTTCTAACTGAAGGGTTAAGCAAGTTTGTTAACATTAATAATGCTGACATTTCTGACGCTGGTTGTGGTAGGATTTTGAGTGGCTATTCTGTCACGGTCCATAATGGCATTTAATTTGGCTTTTCGGCTGGGATTTACAATAATGATAATGTTAATTTCTTCACCGGTGTTTCTGCTGAATTTTTGAATGGGGCTTCTTCTAGGGTTCTGAATTATGGTCCTGCTGTGATTTTAATGTCGATTCTGCTCAATTTTTGATTAAGGATCCCATTCACTTCTTTAGTGACCTTCCCACTGGGAGACTGCATAGTGATCATTTTGGATGGTTGATTAGAAACACCACTGGTGCTTCCACTGTTACTTCTGCTGGGCTTTTGGATAGCACGCTTGTTGGGGTGATGAATGGTGACAGTGTACCTGTTTTTGATGTTACTTGGGCTTTGGTTTGTATCAGTTTTAATGAGGATGCTATAATTTTTAATGGCAACTGGCAGGAAGTCACTCCCAGTTGTCACCCCTGGATTTCCAGGGGCCATCTTCAAATTTCTTCCAGTAGTCATCTTCGGATTTCCAGCGGCCACCTTCAATCTGCTCCCAGTCGTCATCCTTGGATTTCCAGCGGCTATCATCAAAGGATTTTGATTGGTTGCTGCTCCTGACACTTGAGTAGCATTTACCACTGGGTTTACAGGGATAATTCTCCCAGGGTTCGCAATGACAGGTGCTGAACGTTTCTTGGTGATGTTTAACCTAGGTACAGCTACCAAAGAACCATCAGTATTCTTGACGGCAGCAATCCAATTACTTCTGGTGGGAGTCACCAGAGATTTTCTAGTCCTTGCCATCCTTGAGCTCTTACTGGTGTTTCTAATAATTGGTGCTCCAGGGTTCTTTGTAACAATTGCTGAAATATGGTTTGACTCATAGTTTTTCATTCCATTTTCCATAAACTTTTTAGCAGCAGTGCAAAATTTCTTTCTGATAAAATACCTGTGAAACACCTTGGGGTGATTATGCATACTAAAAGTGCTAGATAAATGCAAATCTTTGTTTCTGGTGGGAAACGTAGAAGAGAGTTTTACTACTTTTATTCTTGGTCTTTTGGTGGCTGTTGTACATTGTTTAAAAGACATCATTCTCCTCAAATGTCTAGCTGCCACTCTAGAAATCCTGGCAATATTTCCCATGGCAGAAATTCGATCATTATTTGCATGTAGCAACTTTTTGGTTTCTGCTGTAAAAGGAACAGTGTACTTTCGGTGGCATGTTCTCCAGTCAGGTTGAAAGCAATAAGTCGACAGATCTTCTGGGTCCAGTTCAATCCCAATTATTTCCCAAAGGGAAGAGTTGGAATCTGCATCAGCTGAAGAAAGACCACAGAGAGAATTGTTATTCTCAGCAGGACGAATAAAATATTGCCAAAAACATATCTCAATCAGATAATCCATTGGCTGAACCAGGCTTGATCTATGCTCATGATTCAGATCAGTATGTTATTACAGAGGGAATAGAAAATGCTAGAACGTTCATAAAGATGAGGCAAGACCTAAAAGGGTGTCTTCACCAGGCAACAGGCCAAGAACTTTTAAAAAAGGGAAGGTTTTGGTTTGGTAGGGAGAGGTTTAACACTGTGGAAGGATTGGAATGAAAACTGTAGAGAAAATGTAAATTGAGAAGACCAGAATTAGAGTCGTAGAATCATAGAAAAGTACAGCACAGAAACAGGCCCTTTGACCCATCTAGTCTGTTCTGAACCATTTATACTGCCTACTCTCATCTCCCTACACTGGAACCATAGCCCTCCATTATTTGATGGGAATATAAAGGTGGCACCTGTTTCAACTCCACATTTTGCCTCTGATGGGTAAAGCTCACAACTCACTCCTTGACATGAGGTGGTGTCGTACTGGCAGAGATGTTGATGGAGAGCTGAGACAATGATGAATAGCAGGTTGCCTATATCTGGAGCTTTGCAAAACCCTGTCACCTTATCCTGGTCAAAACTTTGCCTGTGATTCATGAGGAATGGGACTGACACAAGTTGAGGCCTATATCATGCTATGTGTTTAAAGCCCCTCAGAAGGTGCCTCTTCTCTGCACATTCAGCCACACTACCCCCTGAACTCTAATAATCTTCTTAACTGTTCTGGCTACTTCATTAAATCCTTTTAAACAGATTCATATATTGGAAAAATCTATTTTAATAATGGTGAAATGGTAAGAACTCTTGAGGTAATTCCTGATGTAACTACTCAACAAGGTAGAAAATCCCTTCCAGGCTTTGAGTTAAAAAAAATCTTGAGTTTTGTAAATCTAAAAGGGAAATGAGAATAAACATTTTTAAACAAAAAGGGATGAGAATTTTTTTTTAATCTTGTGGAATAGTGAAACAGGTACCAGAGTACACTTACAAACAGGAGGAAAAAGGAACAGAAATGTACAGTGATCATGTTGGATAAAAAGGCTGGGAAAGGAATGGTAGACAGAGATGGTTGTTGTTCTAGAGAAGTAGATTCGCAGATTCGGTAAGTGAGACAGAAGACACTGATTGCGATTAAACACTTTAACTATTTATTTACAAGCAGTGAAACACTCAACCAAGCATCTAAATCAAACAATACTCAGCTAAACCACCCTAAGTTACAAAGTCTATGACACTAAACATTCAGTAACACTGCTAACTTTCATTAAATCTTCCCAAGCTACACAATGAAATTAAATATTCAACAAACAAGTACTTGTCTAAGTGTGTGTGTGTGTGTGCGCGCGTATGTGTGTGTGCGTGTGTGTGTGTGCGTGCGTGTGTGCGTGCGTGTGTGTGTGCGTGTGTGTGTGTGTGTGTGTGTGTGTGTGTGTGTGTGCGTGTGTGTGCGCGTGTGTGTGCGTGCGTGTGTGTGTGCGTGTGTGTGTGTGTGTGTGTGCGTGTGTGTGTGTGCGTGTGTGTGCGTGTGTGTGCGTGTGTGTGCGCGCGTGTGTGTGTGTGCGTGTGTGTGTGTGTGTGTGTGCGCGCGCGCAGGCCCTCCTATCTGCAGCACACTTTCCCAATGGTTCTTCAGCACTGGCTGCGACCTCATTCTGAAGAGAGCCCCTAGTGAAAGAGGCAGAGTCTCCTGCATGTATTATTCTTATACCCCTGGTGTGCCTGGAATTGGAGGCTGGCGCCGTGGTGCGAAAGCCAGCCAATGGGAAAGACATCCTTCAAGCAGGCTTCCAGATGATCTGCACAGCATAAGTGGCTTTTGGCTGGCAAGTAAGTTAAGTCTTCACATTACAGAGGTAAACTGGTTTATTATTGTCACATGTGCAGATTTACAGTGAAAGCTCGTCTTACATACCATTCGTGTCAATCAACAGCGCATTGACTGCATTGAGGTAGTACAAGGTAAAACATTACTAGAGTGCAGAATAAATTGTTTCACACAGAGCACAAACACCAAAATAGAATCATACGTTAAAAATAACTCGTACCAAATGCGTTCAAGATGTTGCCCATTGCACCAATGTCCGTGTGGCCTTGCACTCTTCCCTTCACACAACAATTTTAGCACTCCAAGCTGAGGAAAAATATTGCAGTCATAAATATCATTATGTCATCTTGTGTCTACCTCTGTTGCTGTTGTGAATGCAGAAAAAATATTCAGCGGATCTTCTGAGGGGGAGGATGCTCCATGTCATTAGGCAAGTTTTCACTTGTCATGGATTTTAGGAGCTGTGAAGTGATGTTGGAGCGTTATCAAATTCTGGCTAGATCACACATTTGAATGACAAGAATGTGCACTATGGCCCAAGTGCTGAGAGAGAGCAGCCCACTGAAGCTAATCAACATTTCACTAACTTTTAATAGGAACTGTGCAGAAATAAAAAGGGGGGAAAAAAACAAGAAATGCTAGACTAACAAGACCATTAACTAGAACTTTCAAACCAAAGCTTACGTTAACACAGCAGCTCAGCTGGGGTAGCTTAATACTAAATAAAAGATTCTCCTTAACGGCGACGGTCTAAATGGAAGTCTTCTTTCTTGGAACAGTACAACGGTAAGCAGGAAGTGTTGACTTTGCTCTGCTTTTGGTCGAAGGCCTGACAAGACTAAAACAAGATGAAGGGAGTTCAATAGCACAACACTGAAATACTGATCGACTGGAACGTGCATTCGCAGGAGTGTGATTACCGAAGCCGTTCTGCAGCCCGCCTGTAAGGGCACCCAGATTCTGTGGTTGTGACAGGACCCCCTCCCTAGGCATCCCCCTCCATTGGTACCAGAGACATGTGCCTGCCGTAAGTTGCAGATGAGAGACTTGCCCAGGAAGTCATGGGCCAGAACCCAAGAGCATTCTTCAGGGCTATAACACTCGCAGTCCATGAGATAATGGGCACTTCCCTGCACCCAGCAGGATGCCAGGAGTCACCAGACAGAATAGGCCAAGGACCTATGTACCAAGCTGAGAGGAGGGGGAGGTGAGTGACTGGAACAAAGGAGGAGGTAGTTATTGCCTTGAGCTGGAACACCGGATGAACCTTTTTTTTTATGATGGTAAACGCCATCTATATGAGAACTTGTTGATAGTCTTTTCCACTACAAATGGAAAAGAGTGGAGCCAACCTGCAGCTCTCAACTTTCAAGCGAATGTCTTAGATGCCTGCCAGACTTTCTCCCCTGCCTTGAGAGACGAAGCTGATCAGCTCTCGGGCCTGTTGTTTCTGAGCACGTAGCAGAGAAGCTCTGGCCTGCCTCCACGTGCACTTGGAGCATTAGATCAACAGTTCAGAGCAGTAACTCCCATGTCAATTGCTTGGTCAGGGAAGAGGGGTGGCTGGAATTGCTTTTGGCATTTAAAGCGGTACATGCACTTGTACCGCTGGACAACTGGAGGTTATAGTGGGCAATCTTTGCCCAAACCAGTTGGGAGCTCCAGGTTGGAAGAGACAGGGTTGTTCCCAGCTCCTGATTCACTCTCTCAGTCTGGCTGTTAGATTGGGGGTGGAAACCAGATGAGAGGCTGTCTGTGGCTCGAACAAGAGAACAGAAGGCCTTCCCAAAATGGGATGTGAATGATCAGATGCTATTTCCTGAGGGCAGATGTGCAGCCTGAACATGCGTTGAATCTTTAGGATGGCAGTCTCACGGGCCAACGGAAAATAGATGGCTACCAAAATCATCTCTTGATAAAGTCCAAGGTCCATTGAATTCCTGGCTGTCCAACCAGACCGGAGGAGTGAGCCCATTCCAACAAACAGCTGGTTAGGAGGATCCCACCTGATCCTGCATCTGACTGTTGGGTTTCTGTCACCTCCACCTTTATTCCACAAATCACTGGAGCAGCAATACACCAGCAAAGAGAGAAGGGCTCTGGGTTGGCTTTGTCTTCTGACACGTCAAACTGCCAGGAGAGAGCATCGGCCTTGGCATTCTTGTTGCCAGGGTGGTAGGTGAGGATGAAGTTAAAACTGATGATCAGGAGAGCCCGACGAGCTTAACAGGAGTTGAGACTTTGGCCAGTTACCAGTGATCCCTGACGTGCCTGGGTAATGACCTCGCGTGTATTCAAGTTCAACAGTGAGCGCGACAGGGAATGAAGAAGACTCATATTGTTTCCTTGCAGCCCAATGGCTGGGGACCAGCGCATGGCGGCGGAGCTACACACATGCGCACTGGGCAGAAAGAACGGAACTAAAACCCAGCAACCCGGAAACAATCTCTCAACAGTATTTGTGTATTTATTTTTCATTTTTTTTCAGAATCTACTGGGGAAGTCTCAAAGAGCGACCAGTTGATCACGATCGACGGGTTGGCGACCACTAATCTATGGAATAGGTAGCTGAGGGTGTTCTTTCTCTGTGTCACTCATTTGCCCGGTTGTCAATTCGAATGGTCAGATTAATCAAGTCATCCAGGCTGTCCTGCTCATCACACATTGCGATCTCATGTCAGACTCTTGTGCTCAGTCCCAGCAGGAAGGCAATGATGAGGGATCTCTCGTTCCAGCCAATCTCCACCGCAAGCATGCGGAACCTTGCTGCGTAGTCCCTCACTGTCCCTCTACCTTGGTGCAAGTCCAGGAATGGCTGAGCGGACTCACGACCCCATACCGGAAGATCAAAAACCCTCTTGATCACCCCAACAAATTGCCAAAATGACTGGCCTTTATCCCCTAGAGCAGTGAACAAGTTGAGTCGGGAGGGGGGGTGGTCCGTCTAACAGATTCACCACATATGCTGGTTTATGATCATCACCAGCAGGGTTGGAAGGTCAGCTCACACTGAGTAATAACATTTCTGCAGCCATTGGAGCCAGCGAAGTATCTGGCTGGTGAGGAATACTTGGTTCTGGTCTGTTCCTGGTTACGGGAGTTGGGGCATTAGAGGCTGAGGTTGCTGAGGCTGTTGAAGAGGAGAGTCTGGGAGATTCAGGGAGGGGGACGGACATGGCTAAGGGCTACTGAATTGTGGCAGCAAGAGTGATAATGCTTGTCGCCTGATTCTGCCTGTTGGCACTAAGCTGTTGGACTGTGACCATGAGGGCAGTAATCACTGCCGCCTAGATCTGGCTGTCTGCGGTAAATTGCCTTACCGTTGGTGCGGGTGTTGACACCTGCTCCTCCAGCTGGGACTGGGCTTGCTGCTCTGAAAGTAGCGGTCACACTGCATGAGACATGCTGGCCAATCCAGCCACAAGCCTGCTTACGGAGAACGCCAAAATTGAACTCTGAACTCCGACGCCCCGAGCTGTAATAGTGTTGCATTAACTGTTACACTACCGTGGCTGATCACTTCATTGTCTCTCTTTCTCTCTCTCAATAACTCACGCTGAGACTTAGGAAGTGAGATATCGGCTTTTATTGACTGGAAGAATAAACAGCACTACATCCTGGGGGAAATGATGGAGAGCAGCAGCCCACAGTCGCCTTTATACAGGGGTCTGTGGGAGGAGCCACAGGAGCAGTCAGCAGGGGTCTGTGGGAGGAGCCACAGGAGCAGTCAGCAGGGGTCTGTGGGAGGAGCCACAGGAGCAGTCAGCAGGGGTCAGTGGGAGGAGCCACAGGAGCAGTCAGCAGGGGTCTGTGGGAGGAGCCACAGGAGCTGTCAGCAGGGGTCTGTGGGAGGAGCCACAGGAGCAGTCAGACAGGTATATCTAGTTCACCACACAGCACTTGGGCCATAACGCACATTCTTGTCAGCAAATCTCATCTGAAGAAAATGCACCCAGCAGAGGGAGCTCATCTAACCTCGGTCCTGGCCTTCACTGGGCCCTTCTCGACCTTCAACCCGTATCGCCCAGCATCCCACTGATTTAACCCTGGCATAATCACAGGACAATTTGCAATGACCAGTTAACCTGTGGGTAGAAACTGGAGCACCTGGAGGAAACCTATGCGCACACAAGCAGAAACCTACTACTGATTTTAGTTTATCCTCCAACGAACCTTAGCTTGGACTGGGCTTGTCATTCTGAGAGTATCTGTCACACTGGTATAGTCACTTGGAGTGATAATAAACCTGATTCTGACATGGGTCTCTATTGTGGACTGAGAGTAGGAAGGGGGCAGGGAGAGGGGAATCATGGTTGGAAAAGGGGAAGGGAGAGGGGAGGGAGCAGGAAGCATCAGCAGAATATTCTGTAATGATCAATAAACTAATTATTTGGAATCAAATAACCTTGCCTGGTGTCTCAGAGCTGGGTTTGTCTGCACCCGTGCCATTCTTTGTCCTTGGCACTGTTTCTCTATCAACTGTCCCCCTCCCCTCCCATCCATCCTCCACCCTTGCCATCCCTTTTCTCCTGCCACATTTACAAACCCACTCTCCGCTCCACATTGACAAATACAGTACTGTGAAAAAGCCTTGGGCACTGTGGTGAACTACATATACCTGTCTGGACACGCCCCCCCCCCCCCCCGCTGACTGCTCCTGTGGCTCCTCCCACAGACCCCTGTATAAAGGCGATTGGAGACACAGACCCTTCCTCAGTCTCCAGGATGTTGTGTGGTGGTCACTTGCTGCTTGTGCTTTCTTCCAGCCAATAAAAGCCGACCTTAACCCACGTCTCAGAGTTATTGATGGTACATCAGTTTAGTCACTTCTCCCAATGCAGCTTCAACTGACTGTGTGGGCCTATTCCGTGCTGTTTCTCAAAGTAAATAAAAATAAAAATAAAAAAAAAGTTCACTTTAACCGGAACTGTGCAGAAGTAAAGGACAAATCAGTAAATGCTAGGCCAACAGGGCTGTTAACTAGAACTTTCAAATTAAAGCTAATGCTGACACAATGGCTTGGCAGTAGTAGCTTAATACTAAATAAATACAGTACCACTCCTTAACAGCAACTGTGTAAATGGCAGTCTTCTTCCCCGGGACCAGGACAACAGTAAGCAGGGAGGGTTGACGTTGCACTGCTTTTGGTCAGCTCTCACCAAGACTGAAATGAGAGGAAGGGAGTTAAATACCGTCACAAAGGAACACTAATCGGCTGCAACGTGCATAATCTCGAGTGTGATTGCCAAACCCACTCCGCCTCCCGCAGGCGAGGGTGCGCAGAGTCTGTGGTTGTGTCACTTGAATTCTTCTTTTCAGCCGAACACCTGCATTTAGTTTTGGTCTCTGCATTATAGGAAGGACGTGGAAGCTTTGGAGAGGGTGCAGAGAGAATTTACCTGGATGCTGCCTGGATTAGAGAGCATGTCTTAATGGAGGTTGAATGAGTAAGGGCTTTTCTCTTTGGAGCAAAGGAGAATGAAAGGTGACTTGATAGAGGTGTATAATATGACAAGAGGCATGGAGAGGGTGTATAGTTAGTGCCTCTTTTCTTAGGGAGGCACTGGCTAATACAAGAGGACATATATTTAAGGTGATTGGAGTGAAGTATAGGGGAATGTCAGAGGTTTTTTACAGAGAGAGTGGTGGGTGAAAGGAATGCACTTCTGAGGGTGGTGGTGGAGACAGATGTTAGGGACATTTAAGTGACTCTTAGATAGGTATATCAATGAAAAAGAATGGAGAGCTATCTAGAGGGGAAGGGTTATATTGATCTTGGAGTAGTATAAAACAACAACATAACATTGTAGGCCAAAAGGCCTTTTCTGTGCTGTAACGTTCTTGTTCAATGGTCTAACTTAGAATGCAGTAAACTGGAATGGAAGAAGTCTTCCTTGATTCCTGCCTAAGGACAACAAGTTGGTGTTTGGGTATTGCAAACTGCCAGTGCTGGGTTGATATTATGATTGGGTTAGGGTCATGGACTTACCTGTGGGTGGTGGTATTCTGGGCAATATCAAAAAGGGTATGTTTCCTATTTACAGTCGACCTACATAGTGTCAGACTCCTGTAGCTTAGAGTTACTAAGGGACATCCCTTCTAAGGTTAACAAAGGGTTGACTTCAAGGAGATTTGCCCAAGAAATTTCCAAATTCGTAGGGTGGGGGGAGAGCTGGTTCTGCATGAATTGCCTATGCCATCTAAGGGCAATGCAGAATCTAAGGAAACATAGCATGCACTCATGCATTGAAAGCATTGAACAATTCAGGTAGCTGTGCATGTGTGCAAGAGAGGATCGAGAACGCAGGGGGGAAACTGTGGGCCTGATACTCCTTGGCTCCGGTCCCAGATATCTGTACAAAATACTTGCATAGTGAACATCAACACTGTACCACACCACCGAATTTCCACATCTCTCTGTCTCAGTCTGAATGTCCCATTTATCCTTCAGCATTGCTTCCTACATCAGCGTAGGAACTGACATTCTGCAAATGAGCAGCAGTGACCTTTGGCTTCCTATTGTACTTTTGAACAGGTAAAACCTATTACATGCGTAGGAGCAGCAAATGGCTTCCTATTGATAAAATTATCATGAAGGCATTTGGTTTTATATGGCTGATGTTGTGTATTTAATACTTCAGTAATACTTGAGTAATATTATAAATATATTGTTTGAAGTATTCATTGCTTGTTTACATAATTCATTACAGTCTATATGTAAAAACATGTGAATGGCATACGTCATTACGCCACCCTGTCATATGTGCACATCCCATTAACCCTTACATACTGTTCAAATTCTATACCTTCACAGTATGGTCCAGGTCAATTTTGACCCGGCCCAAGAATCCCCTCATAACAAGTGCCTATACCAAATTTTGAACCACAGATCTATTTAAAATGTATAAATAGCCTATCTGACATTAATAAATGGGAGATTAATCATTAATTAATGTTTCAGAGATCTAAAATCTATTTCAATAGATATGGGTCAAATTTGACCCGGAACAGCCTCAATGTACAAAAATTTGTAGCACTTGTACAAAAGTATAAAATTTTAAAATATTTTCAATTTTGCACATTTTGGGTCACTTTAGGAAAAGTCATCAAATTTCCGCTTAAAAAAAATGGCATTTAGGATGTTTTTACTGCTGTCAAATGTCAGAACGGGTCAAATTTGACCCGAACTGTTTGTAAGGGTTAAAAGTAAGACTAAGAGTAGACACGTTATTCTCTGGCTCTGCGTTTTTCTTTCCGTTAGTTTTATGTTTTGGAGTTACGAAACATAACAGATGCCAGGAAACATAGAACATAGAACACAGAGCAGTACAGCTTTTAGCCTATTCCCTGATCAAAAAATCTTCCCTCCTATAGTATGCAGCCCATAACCCTCCATTTTCGTTCATCCATTTAAGAGTCACTTCAATATCCCTGATGCCTCTACCCTCAGCCTCAGAGGTACATTCCAGACATCGCCCCTCAAAGATCCTCCACTCATCTTAAACCTGGGGTCGAGAGGCCACTTGGTTAATTGTAGGGATCCATGGGATAAAGAAGAGTGGGAACCCCTGCCTTAAACAGATGTCCTCTGGTATGTGTCAATGCCACCCTAGGAAAAATGCACTGGATGTCCACTCTATCTATGTCTGTTATAAACTTATACACAGAAAATAACATAGCAACGTAGAAAACCTACAGCACAATACAGGCCCTTCGGCCCACAAAGCTGTGCCGAACATGTCCTTACCTGAGAAATTACCTAGGGTTACCCATAGCCCTCTATTTTTTTGAGCTCCATGTACCTGTCCAGGAGTCTCTTGAAAGACCCTATCGTATCTGCCTCCACCACCATTGCTGGCAGCCCATTCCATGCACACACCACTCTCTGTGTAAAAAATTTACCATTGATATCTCCTCTGTACCTACTTCCAAGCACCTTAAAACTGTGCCCTCTTGTGCTAGCCATTTCAGCCCTGGGAAAAAGCCTCTGACTATCCACATGATCAATGCCTCTCATGATCTTATACACCTCTATCAGGTCACCTCTCATCCTCCGTCACTCCAAGGAGAAAAGGCCAAGTTCACTCAACCTGTTCTCATAAGGCATGCTCCCCAATCCAAGCAACATCCTTGTAAATCTCCCCTGCACCCATTCTATGGTTTCCACATCCTTCCTGTAGTTAGGTGACCAGAACTGAGCACAGTACTCCAAGTGGGAACTGACCAGGGACCTATATAGCTGCAACATTACCTCTCGGCTCCAAAAATCAATCCCACGATTCATGAAGGCCAATACACCGTATGTCTTCTTAACCACAGAGTCAACCTGCACAGCAGTTTTGAGTGTCCTATGGACTCGGACCCCAAGATCCCTTTGATCCTCCACACTGCCGAGAATCTTACCATTAATATTATATTCTGCCATCATATTTGGCCTACCAGAATGAACCACCTCACACTTATCTGGGTTGAACTCCATATGCAACTTCTCAGCCCAGACTTGCATCTTATCAATGTCCCACTGTAACCTCTTACAGCCCTTCACACTATCTACACTATCCACAACACACCCAACCTTTGTGTCATCAGCAAATTTACTACCCATCCCTTCACTTCCTCATCCAGATCATTTATAAAAATCACGAAGAGCAGGGTTCCCAGAACAGATCCCTGGTCACCAACCTCCATGCAGAATATGATTCTGTGGGCAAGCCATTTCTGGATCCACAAGGCAATGTCCCCTTGGATCCCATGCCTCCTTACTTTCTCAATAAGCCTTGCATGGGGTACCTTATCAAATGCCTTGCTGAAATCCATATACACTACATCTACTGCTCTACCTTCATCAGTGTGTTTAGTCACATCCTCAAAAAATTCAATCAGGCTCGTAAGATATGACCTGCCTTTGACAAAGCCATACTGACTATACCTAATCATATTATGCCTCTCCAAATGTTCATAAATCCTGTCTCTCAGGATCTTCTCCATCAACTTACCAACCACTGAAGTAAGACTCATTGGTCTATAATTTCCTGGGCTATCTCTACTCCCTTTCTTGAATAATGGAACAACATCCGCAACCCTCCAATCCTCCGGAACTTCTCCCGTCCTCAATGATGATGCAAAGATCATCGCCAGAAGCTCAGCAATCTTTTCCCTCACATCCCACAGTAGCCTGGTGTGCATCTTGTCCGGTCCTGGTGACTTAACCAACTTGATGCTTTCCAAAAGCTCCAGCACATCCTCTTTCTTAATATCTACATGCTCAAGCTTTTCAGTCCACTGTAAGTCATCCCTACAATCACCAAGATCCTTTTCCGTAGTGAATACTGAACCAAAGTACTCATTTAGTACCTCTGTTATCTCCTCCAATTCTATATACACTTTTCCACTGTCACACTTAATTGGTCCTATTCTCTCACGTCTTATCCTCTTGCTCTTCACATATTTGGAGAATGCCTTAGCTTTCCTTAATCCCGTCTGCCAAGGCCTTCTCATGGCCCCTTCTGGCTTTCCTAATTTCTTTCTTAAGATCCTTCCTGCTAGCCTTATAACCTTCTAGATCTCTATCATTACCTAGTTTTATGAACCTTTCATAATCTCTTCTTTTCTTCTTGACTAGATTTATTACAGCCTTTGTACAGCACAGTTCCTGTACTCTACCATCCTTTCCCTGTCTCATTGGAATGTACCTATGCAGAACATTTGCTACATTTCTACCGTACATTTCCCCGAGAACATCTGTTCCTAATTTATACTTGCAAGTTCTGATAGTTTCATATTTTTCCTAACTCCAATTAAACACTTTCCTAACTTATCTGGTCCTATCCCTCTCCAATGCTCTGGTAAAGGAGATAGAATTGTGATCACTACCTCCAAAATGTTCTCCCACTGAGAGACCTGTCACCTGACCTGGTTCATTTCCCAATACCAGATCAAGTACAGCCTCTCCTCTTGTAGGCTTATCTACATATTGTGTCAAGAAACCTTCCTGAACACACCTAACAAACTCCACCCCATCTAAACCACTCGCTCTAGGGACATGCCAATCCATATTTGGGAAATTAAAATCTCCCACCACAACAACCCTGTTATTATTACACCTTTCCAGAATCTGCCTCCCTATCTGCTCCTCGATATCCCTGTTACTATTGGGTGGTCTATAAAAAACACCTAGTAGAGTTATTGACCCTTTCCTGTTCCTAACTTCCACCCACAGAGACTCCGTAGACAATCTCCCCATGTCTTCCTCCTTTTTTGCAGCTATGACACTATTTCTGATCAACAGTGCCACGTTCCCACCTCTTTTGCTTTCCTCCCTGTCCTTCTGAAACATCTAAAGCCTGGCACTCGAAGTAGCCATTCCTGCCCCTGAGCCATCCAGGTCTCTGAAATGGCCACAACATCATAGCTCCAAGTACTAATCCACACTCTAAGCTCATCTGCTTTGTTCATAATGCTCCTTGCATTAAAATAGACACATCTCAAACCATCGGTCTGAGCGCAGCCCTTATCTATCACCTGCCTATCTTCCCTCTCTCACTGTCTCCAAGCTTTCTCTATTTGTGAGCCAACCACCTCTTCCTCTGTCTACACGAGGAAATCTGCAGATGATGGAAATTCAAGCAACACACACAAAATGCTGGTGGAACGCAGCAGGCCAGGCAGCATCTATCGGGAGAAGTGCTGTCGACGTTTTGGGCCGAGGGTCCTGATGAAGGGTCTCTTCCTCTGTCTCTTCAGTTTGGTTCCCACTCCCCAGCAATCCTAGTTTAAACTCTCCCCACCGGGATATTGGTCCCTCTGGGATTCAAGTGCAACTCGTTCTTTTTGTACAGATCACGCTCACCCCAGAAGAGGTCCCAGTGATCCAGAAATCTGAATCTCTGCCCCCTGCTCCAATCCCTCACCACACATTTATCCTCCGCCTCACTTTATTCCTATACTCACTGTCACGTGGCACAGGCAGTAATCCCGAGATTACTACCTTTGTGGTCCTGCCTCTCAACTTCCTTCCTAACTCCCTGTAGTCTGCTTTCAGGACCTCTTCCCTTTTCCTACCTATGTCGTTGGTACCAATATGTACCACGACCTCTGGCTGTTCTCCTTCCCACTTCAGGATATTGTGGACGCGATCAGAAACATCCCGGACCCTGGCACCTGGGAGGCAAATTACCATCTGTGTTTCTTTCCTGCATCCACAGAATTGCCTGTCTGTCCCTCTAACTACAGAGTCTGCTATCACTACTGCCATCCTCTTCCTTTCTCTACTCTTCTGAGCCACAGGGCCAGACTCTGTGCCAGAGGCACGACCACTGTTGCTTCCCCCAGGTAGGCTGTTCCCCCCCAACAGTACTCAAACAGGAGTACTTATTGTCAAGGGGTACAGCCACAGGGGTGATCTCTAGCCTTTGATTCCCACCCTTCCCTCTCCTGACTGTTCCCCACTTATCTGTCTCCTGAGGCCCCAGTGTGACTACCTGCTTATAATTCCTCTTTGCCACCTCCTCACTCTCCCAGACCAGACGAAGGTCATCAAGCTGTATCTCCAGTTCCCTAACACGGTCCCTAAGGAGCTGCAGTTCGACGCACCTGGCACAGACGTGGCCGTCCGAGAGGCTGGGAGTCTCCTGGACTTCCTACATCTGACACTGAGCACAGAACACCAGCCTCACACACATACTTCCTGTCTGTATTCTACACAGACAACCCACCTCGCCTCGACCCGTTATCGCTGAAGCCCCGTTGAGCCAAAGCCTTTCTACTCTATCGCCCGCTCTGTAAGGTGTCTCCTTTTAAACTCTTCTCGCTGTCCTCACTGGCTGACGTCCACGCATTTGTGCAGTCATGCCCCGATCAAACCGCTGAAGAAATAACCCGTTCCTTCTGTTTTTAAACCAGTTCCTTCTGTTATTAATGATGCCAGACACTTTAGAATAGCTTAGCGCACATCCAATAAACAGTACCGTACCTGTAAAAGCAACCATGCAGGAATCAGGAGAAGCTTTTGAATGTGGATCACAGTCAGAACATGTAATTTAAAGAGAATATAGTTCCTCCCCTTAGAAGCTGATTCACTTCTCTGGCTTGTATTTAGCAACCAACCAGTCTTCAAGAACAATCCACAAACCCAATTTAGACACACTGAAGAAGATGATGTATGCGGGATTGGTATTAATTGGATAATGACGTTCACTAATCATTTACAGCGTGAACAGAATGTTTCTGAATCTGTGTAAGGAACATTTTATGAAGGAGGCTTAGATCCCTAACTTTTATACATAATCCTGCCTTAACTATTGTTCTCTGTTAACTTCTATAGATGCACTCTAGAGAGTATCCTGACTGGTTACATCATGGCCTGGTATGAAAACACTAATGCCCAGGAAAGGAAAGGCCTACAAAACTTAATGTGTTATAAACACAACAGCAGATGCTGGAAATCCAGAGCAACACACACGCGAAGTGCCTAAGGAACTCAAATGGTTAGGCGGCATCTGTGGAAATAAATGAACAGACAATATTTTGGGCCAAGACCCTTCATCAGAACTGGAAAGGAAAGGGGGAAGATGCCAGAATGAAAAAGGTGGTGGGAGGGGAAGGAGGACAAGCTAGAAGGTGATCGATGAAGCCAGGTGGGTGAGAAAGGTAAAGGGCTAAAAAAAAAAGCCCTTTAAATTTAATGGCTAGAGGCCAGTCCATCAGAGGAATTGCCCTCCCCATCACTGAGCACATCTACATGACAAGGAGCACTACCACAAGAAAGCAATGTCCATCATCAAAGACCCCCACTGTCCAGACATGCTCTTTTCTTGCTGCTGCCAACAGGAAGGAGGTACATGAGCATTAGTTCCCACACCGCCACATTTAGAAACAGTTACTACTCTTCAAACATCAGGATCCTGAACCAGCGTAGATAACTACAGATTCACTTTCAAGGACTCTACAGCTCATGTTCTCAATATTGGTTGTTTATTTATGTATTTGCACAGTTTATCTTCTTTTTGCACATTCATTGTATGTCAGTCTTTGTTTGGGTGTAGTTTTACATTGGTTCTGTTGTACTTCTTCTGTGAAAGCCTGTAAGAAAATTAATCTCTGGGTAGTATATGTTGACATATAACTACTTTGAAAATAAATTTAACTTGAACTTTGAATTGTTTTTTTTTGAGATAAAGAGGAGTTTACAGTGGGAAGACCAAACTTTCAGTAAAGGAGCCTCGATATTTCTGTTGATGTATCAAGTAGATGGTCTATAACTTCAACACCAATGTAAGTATGTTAAAGATTCAAGTACAAATCCCATCCCTGACCAGTAACTTTGCTTCTTAAGTCAGAGGGTTGTAGTTCCACAGACTAGAGTACAATATAGAAGCTAACACTTCTGGTATTGGACGGAATGGGTGCAGAACAGAAAGAGGTGCAGTGTTTGGATGACTTTATATCTGAGTCCCACCTGGTCTCTCAGCTAGATATAAAATGCCCTGGTGCACTATTCTAAAAACAGCTCTCCAGGGATTGCCAGTCAGCATCACTGAAAACAGATGATCCTGTTGTTTGTGGGATCTTGCAATGCACAGCAGGGATCCCACTATTCTTTAATCACTACAGTGACTACACTTAAATAGATGGAGGGGACTTCAGAATTACCAGAGACCATGGAAAATGCAGTGTGAATACATATTTCTTTCTTTTTCAACTCTAGGGTTGATGCTTTTTCTGAAATAACAGCAGGATATTATTCTTTTCATTTTTCCGTATCATCAATCACAATTTCCCAGATTTTATTTATGTATTGAAATAATAAAACTGGACAAAAAAGATTTTGCTTCCTGAATACTTTTGGGTATATTGGATGGATTTTGGGCTGCTGATCCTGAAATCACTTGTATTTGTAATTTCAATTCATAATTCAAGTCATTATAAATGATGCCACAAATTAAACCAGTCAACAACAAAAGGATATTTGAAGAACTTTTAGTGGGACATTCAAAGATTTTGTTGAAAATTTTCTTGGAAACAGCAGAGCACCAAACCACATGCAGCTAGTTGAGAACATATTTCAAACATATGAAACCATGAAATGCAACATGTTACTAAAGATTCATTTTTTGCATTCCCATTTAGACTTCTTCCCTGCAAATCTTGCTGCTGTCAGTGATGAGCACGGTGAAAGATTTCACCAAGACATTGCAGTCATGGAGAAACAGTACCAGGGCAACTGGAATCCATCAATGCTGGCTGGTTATTGTTGGACACTTAAGCGAGAAGCCTCAGACACGTTGTACAAATGAAAATCACCAACAAAATATTTTTAGATTAGTTGAACTATTGCAAAGCATCAGCATCATTATGCAATTAAATGCATTATTTTCAATAAAAGTTAATTTCTTGTTTCACCAAATTCCTACATGATACAAGCAGTCTGAAATTATATTTTCGTTCAGCTTTAAGCTGTCTATCATAAACCAAAAACAATTCTGAGGAAGTAACACTTTTGGAAAAAAACTGTTGTCTAGTGTAATAATCAGAGAAAAAGCTGTGAAGATAGCATCTAACATCAGTTAGTGTAGTTCATTGGAAGTTGTAACACATTCCAGAGTCTACCTTGCCCACATTTCTAACAGTAGTTACAATCAATATTCCGCCCTTTCATTTTGTTTGTTTCTGTCTATTGACAAAAGATGGGGCCATTTTTATTAGGTTATCCATGTGACTTGTGACTACATGTAAAAGGAACTGAGTCACGTTTAATTGATAAACCATTTGTGTGGAAGAGTGCAATGGAAACCACTATCATATACCATAACAACTTCATCTACCAGCATCTACAGATTGTTGTCATGTTTGCTTGTTTACATCAAAAGGAGTAGCTTTACTTACTCAATGGACACTTTATTAGGTACACCTGTATGCCAGCTCAATAATGTCAATATTCAGTCAGCCAATATGTGGCAGCAACTCAATGTTTAAAAGCATGTAGACATGGTCAAGAGGTTCAGTTGTTGCTCAGATCAAACATCAGAATGGTGAAGAAATATGATTCAAGTGACTTTGACCATGGAATAATAGTGACTTGAGTATCTCAGAAGTGGCTAATCTCCTGGGGTTTTCACGCACAACAGTTTCCAGAGTTTGCAGAGAGTGGTGTGAGAAACAAGAATACATCCAGTGAGTAGCAGTCTTGTAGGTGAAAACAATTTGTTAATAAGAGAGGTCAGAGGAGACTGGTTCAAGCTGACAGGAAGGCAGCAATAACTCCAATAACCACACGTTACAACAGGGGTGTGTAGAAGAGTATGTCTGAGTGGATGAACTACAGAAGCAGAAGACCACAGCCATACACTCAGTAGCCACTTTATCAAGTACAGGAGGTATCTAATAAAGTGGCCAGTGGGAGTATATACTGTATGCTGTCATATTGGACAAAATCAACTTTGGCTGCTAGTTAGCAAATGTGGGTGATATTCTCAGAGGAAATGTGCTCTAATGCAATCCCCGTCATGATCAATTATGAAAGTGAGCACGATGGACTTTTAGATAAGAGTCACTCTGTTCCAGTTGTTAAATTTTATGCTCTTTGCTGACTTGCTGGTTTTTTTACTTTGGTATACTGTATAAAATTTCACCTTGAACAACTTTATACTTGCCCAATTTCTCAGTTTATTCCTTCTATCAATGACTACATACGATCACTGACAAACAGATTCACATAACGGGCAGAGCCCAACGATACCATCTTACTGAAACAGTTGGTAGAACAGCATTCCAGTCAGGGAGTGTCCCTTTAGTGAACCGAACAGATCTCTGCAAGCATTGGGGCCTCACAGTTGTCCAGTGAAGGAAGACATTCTTAATTAGTACAGTAGAGAAAAAAAGAAATAAGTCTTACTACTGGATTTGGTATTCTTTCCAATCCCCAATAATGGATTCCATCTGTTTCTTTCTTTTACAAACAAAGATTGTTTGAAGACATGAAACTAATTGTAATTCTGAGAATGTACGAGTGGCATTTTCCGCTCTGGCCTTGTTGTCTTGAACATTGTGGTCATGTAATGTTAGTATCACAGTGTGCTGCCCTGGCATATCCCGAGACGTGTTGGTTCCTAACGCAAACAACATGTTTCACTGTATGTATGAATATGCCTCAACTCTCTTGACTTTGTTTTTTTTTATTCTGTGTTTTTCACTCTTTTTTGTTGCCCTTTGTGTTTTTTTTGTGCATGGGGGTGAGGGTGTTCGATGCTTTTTGTTGAACAAGTTCCATGGTTTGCTTTGTTTTGTGGCTGTCTGTGGGGAGACGAATCTCGGGGTTGTATACTGCATACATACTTTGATAATTAACGTACTTTGAATCTTTGAATGACATAAATAAATCTGAAGCAGAATCAGAATCTTTGAAACTACCCATTGACCACAGAGGAACAGATAGATTACTAGGAACTTAAAAGAATTCCATATTGGGTAGAAAAACCAAATATTTGCCATTTTTTTCTTTGTGTCATCACTTTACCACCAACAATCCCTCTACGTACCACCTCCCGGACAGCTGGCAACATTACAGCATGAACAAACTGTTTAGGAAAGTGTTCGGTCAAATTTATCAGAATCTATTGATCTTATCCTTCCTGAACTTTGATCCCAAGATTGGCCCTCTTTGCCTTGTGTTTGGTGGACAGTATTCTAATGACCTTGGTCGTTGTGGGTAAAGGCAGATTTTAACTCCAAGATATTTAAATACTAGGAACAATGGCATTCTCAAATTGTGAGACAGAATGTAACTGGTCACAAAAAATGCACAATACATGAATCACCAAATATGGGATAAATTTAGTCATCATTTGTGTTTGGGGGCTGGACCACTTAACCATATCACCATGCCGCTCTCTTGAATTCCTTTTGGAACAAATGAAAGAGTCTTGCCACAGCACTCACAAAACCAGCAATGACCTTGCGTTATCTATCAAAGGCAAGGCTTTCATGTGGTAAATACTGTATTTTCATTATGTGGATTATTGGTTTTAACTTCCTGATCAAAACTGTGCTGATTCTGACTGGAGAGGCCTTAGGCATGTAAATACTGTCATGTGTACTTTTTTGGAACGATGAGGGCTGTCCAGAACAAGTTAGACCCAAAGAGCAGTGGAACATAATTTGCCAATTAAACCTTGTCCCAAGTTAAAATAACTGACAACACTGTAACAAGCTTTGAATGTTTTTGAATAATATTCTTAGAGTAGCAGAGAAGAAAGATTGCAATGCTCGTTGCTGAGAACCATTAAAACATATTAGTTGCTGTGATGGTGTTTTTATTTTGGGGTGGAGGGGGTTGCAGTTAGCTTGCGCAAATTCAGACAGGACTTCTACCTCTGAATATCTTAGGGTCACCCGGCATCATGAAATGTTTGGTTATTTAATCTCTTCATGACGTCTCAAAAAATATTTTTTTAAATTACAGCTGAATTGTCTTTTGAAACTGCAGTTTATCCAGTGGTGAATAAGTCAATCACTGTGTTTTCTGAATTGGTAAATTTTATTTTTATTTATTTTTTGAGATACAACGTGGATTAGGCTCTTCTGGCTCTCTGAGCCGTGCCTATCAGCATCGCCCGATTTAACCCTAGCCTAATCATGGAACAATTTACAATGACGAATTAACCTACCAACTGGTACGTCTTTGGGCTGTGAGATGAAACTGGAGCAAACCCACATGGTCATAGGGAGAACATACAAACTCCTTACCAAAGGTGGCAGGAACTGAGCGAGATATAACAGCTAGTTGAGTGGTGTCACAGCAACAACCTTGCACTCAACATCTGTAAGGCCAAAGAGCTGATTGTGGACTTCAGGAAGAGTAAGACGAGGGAACATGAACCAATCCTCATAGAGGGATCAGAAGTGGAGAGAGTGAGCAATTTCAAGTTTCTGGTCAAGATCTCTGAGGATCTAACCAGGACCTAGATTATCAATGCAGCTATAAAGAAGACAAGGTAGTGGCTATACTTCATTAGGAGTTTGAGGAGATTTGGTTTGTCATCTAAGACACTTGAAAACTTCTACAAGTGCACCATGGAGAGCATTCTGACTGGCTGTATCACTGTCTGGTATGGGGGGGGGGGGGGCGGGGGTGGGGCGCACAGAATCAGAATCAGGTTTATTATCACCGGCATGTGACAGGAAATTTGTTAACTTAGCAGCACCAGTTCAACACAATACATAATATAGGAAAAAATAATAATAATAAGTAAATCAATTACAGTATGTGTATATTGAATAGATTAAAAATGTACAAAAAACAGAAATAATGTAATACTGCATATTAAAAAAAGTGATACAAGGGTTTAATGTCCATTTAGGAATTGGATGGAAGAGGAGAAGAAGCTGTTCCTGAATCACTGAGTGTGTGCCTTCAGGCTTCTGTACCTCCTACCTGATGGTAACAGAGAGAAAAGGGCATGCCCTGGGTGCTGGGGATCCTTAATAATGGACGCTGCCTTTCTGAGACACCGCTTCTTGAAGGTGTCCTGGGTACTTTGTAGGCTAGTACCCAAGATGGAGCTGACCAGATTTATAACCCTCTGCAGGATCAAAAGAAGCTACAGAGTTGTAAAATTAGTCAGTTCCATCTTGGGTACTAGCCTCCGTAGTATTCAAGACATCTTCGAGGAGTGGTGCCTCAGAAAAACGGTGTACATCACCCAGGACATGACCTCTTCTCATTGTTGCCATCTGGAAAGAAGTACCAAACCATGAAGGCACACACTCAGTGATTCAGCAACAGTTTCTTCCCCTCTGCAATCCAATTCCCAAATGGACATTGAACCCATGAAAACTTTTATTATTTCTATTTTTGCACGGTTTTTAATTTAACTCTTCAATACATATACTTATAGAGCTACTGTAATTGATTCTTATATTTTTTCTATATTGTCGTGTATTTCATTGTACTGCTGCCACTAAGTTATCAAATCTCACAACCTATGCCAGCGATATTAAACCGGATTCTGATCCTGGGTCTCTGCTACTGTAGAGCATTGTGCTAACCACAATACTACAGTGCTGATGGCATCTCATTGCAATTTAATCTCTTTATGAAGTCTAAGTTAAAAAAAAAATTACGGCTGAATTGTCTGCAATTCTGCCCTATCATTTGCCTGTCCTTCCTCACAGTCTCACGATATACTTGCATACCAACTGCCCCATCTTCAGCCTCATCACTCCAGTTCCCACCCCCCGCCAAATTAGCTTACACCCTCCCTAACAGTTCTAGTGTAATCTGTTCTTTTTGAATAGGTCACACCTTCCCCAGAACAGATCTCAATGACCAGAAATCCGAAACACCTCCCCCCGTACCATTTCCTCAGCCAAACATTCACCTTCCAAATCATCCTATTCTTACCCTCACTGGTGTGTGGCACAGGCACCAATCTGAAGATTACTGCCATTGGGGTCCTGCTTTTCAGCTTTCCACCTAACTGCCTATATTCTCTCTTCAGGACCTCTTTCCTTTTCCTATCTATGCTGTGGGTACCAATATGTACCATAACTTCCGACTGTTCTCCCTCCCCCTTTAGAAGGTAGTGGATTCAGTTTGAGATGTCCCTGACCCTGACACCTGGGGCAACGTACCATACGGTATCTCTTCCATATCCACAGAATCTCATGTTTGCTCTTCTAACTATGGAATCCCTCATCACTGATACACTACTCTTCTCCCCCCTTTCATTCTGAGCCACAGAGCCAGAGACCAGGCCACTGCAGATCCATTCACTTTGTGCAGATGTGGTTAACAGGGAGACTGAAGACCTCTGTGAGTTCCCACATTTCACACAAAGAACATACCACTAACGGGGGGTGGCGGGGAGGGAGAGGGAGAGAGAGGGTGTGTGTGTGTGTGTGTGTGTGTGTGTGTGTGTGTGTGTGTGTGTGTGTGTGTGTGTGTGTGTGTGTGTGTGTGTGTGTGTGTGTGTGTGTGTGTGTGTGTGTGTGTGTGTGTGTGTGTGTGTACACGCGCACCCTGACCTCCTGGTGGAGTTGTCGGGGCGCCATCATGACAAGCTTTTGGCACCGATCTTTTTGGTGATTGCTCCTCGTACGGGGTGCCTTGGGCACCTGAAACCTGGCGGAGTCCATCCCTACCGCATAGCTAGTCTTACCGCACTACTAATAGTCAAAGACAGGTGAACCTAGGTGAGCGGGAAGGTGGGTGGGTGGGGGAGGAGATTGAAGTAAAATGTTGGGAGATGGGAGAGTAAAGGGCTGAAGAAGAGGAAATCTGACCACTTGAAATGGGAACAGGAGCATTGGTTTAAAATATTATCAAAAAGATTAGTAACTTTTCTTCAGTTATATGTGTTCCATAATCACTAAATTAGAAATAATTCAACTGATTTGCCAGTAATGTGTAATCAGCATCATTCAGAATAGCTAGACGAACTGCTAGATTGAAAATCAAAAATCTGGAAGAAGTACAAAAATTCTAGAAACACTCAGGTCAAGTATTGCATTTGTTAATGAGCCTAAATGCATAAGTGAGTGAGCCAGGGATGATAGAAAGCTGGTAGCCATTGGGGATGGAAAAGGTGACCAGGCAGTCATGAAGGAAAAGGGTCCCTTCAAAATGCTAAAAGGGAAAGAAGAGTTGTGTCTGGTGGTGACATTTTGTTGAAGCTGTAAAAATTCTTCATCGACTCCAATGCTGCACATGTGGAAGGTGAGGACCTGGGAAACTATCCTTGCTCTGTGCTGGAGACAGGATGAGGGCAGAGGTGTGCAATACACTTCCATTTCTTTCTAGTGTACTGCATTCACTGTTCAAAACATGATCTCCTTAACACTGGAGAAACCAAATGGGTGGTTGCTTCACAGTGCAGCTGCATCGAGTGCTCCACAGAAGAGACTAAGAGCTTCTATTGCTCATCACCTTAATTCTCCATTACATATTTTTGTGCTTCTGCACTCTCACAAGGAGATCTAAAGTAAGCACATCCAATATCTCATTTTCCTTTGGTGCATGTTGCAGCCTTACAGAATCAGTATCAAATTCTTTAAGTTTGATTAATTCAGAATAGCAAATATGCACCATGCTAACATAGCAGTTACCGCAATGCTATTACAGTTTGGGGCGTTCCAGAGTTCTGGGTTCAATTACGCTGCTGTTTTGTAAGAAGTCACTGTATGGTCTCTGAATGCGTGGGTTTTCTCCAGGTGCTCTGGTGTTTTTTCCACTGTCCAAAGACATACCAGGTAGTTGAATTGGTCATTGTAAATTGTCCTGTGATTAGGTTACAGAGTTAATCAGGGTTGCGGGGTTGCATGACTTGAACGGCCAATTCTACGAAATATTACTGAATTCTGAGGCAAGACATCGATATTAACTCATATTTTCCCCTCTCTCCATTAGCACAGCCTGACTTGCTGGGCACATTCTACATCAAAGGTTCACTTATTATCAAAGTATACAACTCTGCAATTCTTCTTCTCCAGGTAGCCATGAAACCAAGAATGGCAGCACAATCATCAACCCCCAAGTCCCTCCTCCCTGGACAAAAAAAAACAGGCACATCGACCCTCCCCCAAATCACCCTCCTCCACACACAAACACAGGAAAGATCTGGTGAAAAACACAACATGAAAAAAAAGTCTGAAAAACCAGTCTATTGTCCAAGTCCATATCCAAATCGCAGAAAACCTAGATAACATTCTCTGGGCACAGCAGCAGGCCTTTCCCTCTCCTTAGCAGAGCGATCCCACCAGCGATCTAAAGGCAGTCTCTACATCCCTACCCTTGGCAACTTCCATGCTTCTTTGCTTGCATGGTCTCTCTTTAACTACCCCAAAGTCACTGCTTTCATTCACTTTCTCTGACTGGGTCCCATTAACCCATTGACCAGATGATCTTTACAATTTATCCATTTGGCATCCATGGCCTCTCTATAAATTATATTTCTTTCATTCAATCCAACTTCCCACTCCTCTGCAAATTAAAAATAACTTTCTTTCTCCCTCTGCTTTACCTACTGAGTGCTTCCAGCATCTTTGGATTTTATTTCAGCTTTGGAGCATCTGATTTTTATTTTATATATTTGCTGCTCACAACTTTAAGTACCACCAACTTGCCATTATTTAGTTTTTTGTGTTCCCAAAGAAGTTAGTTGTAAGCAGTAAACAGTGTTGTGCTTGTGTTCAAATACATTTCCCTATCAAACGCATTGTGTAATGGGGGAAAAAAATTGATCTAAGTGACTTTGACCATGATTGTTGGGTGGTTTGAGTACTGTAGAAACTGCTGATCTCCTGGTATTTTCACACACAACAGTCTCTAGAGTTTACAGAGAATAGTGTGAAAAACAAAAAAAAAAATCCAGTGAGCAGTGGTTCTGTGGGTGAAAATGCCTTGAGCGGTCAGAAGAGAATGGCTGGCCTGGTTCAACCTGACCAGAGGGTGACAATAACTCAAATTACCACACATTACAACAGTAGTGTGCAGAAGAGAATCTCTGTGGATAACCTACAGCGGAAGACCATGAACATATAGTTGCCACTTTATTAAGTACAGGAAATACCTAGTAAAGTGGCCAGAGTGTACATGTACAGTGCATGGTGAATAAAATTGATTCTTGATCCACCTATACTAGTGGGTGCTTGTTGATTAGCTCCAGTATGCAAACTACTTTTGTACTTTGATCTCTAAATGCTTTGTTGACTAAATAAAGTAAATAAGACACAAGACATCTTGGTATGAATTCTGGTTTTATTAATGGTAATTACCATTAAATGTGAATATATGCAATTCCTTTACATTTTTAAAATTTACAACATGCAGATTCAAAAGGCACTTAGAAGTTGCACTTTGAATTAGTTGAAATATCCCAGCAGTACAAACAAAATCCTGTTAGATAGAGCAGCTTCAGATTTAAGAAGTTTGTAAATGAAGCACAAAAAGGAATCACCCCTTTACATGCATTTTTAGATACACAGTACATTGAAAGTCTGGAAAAAATACCAATTCTACTGTATCAAAACAGTTTTATAGCTAATAAATTATTAAAAATATATTGCTATGAATGTTTTAAAACTAAGAATACTAATTGGTCCAATCAATTATGCTATGAGATGGAAGCACTACACTATTTTATACTGTGAATTAGTGTTACAATAAAAATGGAAGCAATGTTAAAATGCAATTTACTTCATATGTGAAGGGAAAGCACAATGATTCATATTAAGTGCCACATAAGTACTGATTTATCATCGTCATTCAAATGGACAATATCCCACTTCCTTTATCCCTCAACGCATTTCTCTCTAGCCCCTCTTAAGAATCTTGTTGTACTACTGTCTATTCAGCATCTCCCCCCCCCCACCCCATATTACCCAGACCAGCCATCTCTTTCAGAGTAAATCCCATTACAGAAATTACTGTAGGTGGTTATCAAGCAATCCCAAATACTGAGCAATAGGATTGCTGGCTGTTGACTGATTCCTTAGGGGAAAATTAGAAACTTCCATCATGCTGATATCAATTCAATAATGTAGGATATACCTGGTCTATACATGGTTCAGATACCCTCGCCTTAACCAAGTTAGTGGTTCCTGAATGAAACTTATTATCAGTGAATTTCAGCACTTTTTTCAATACCCAGAAAGGATGCTTCCCATTCTGTTAATTATTCACAAACAACAATGGAAATTCAGAACACTAGAGTTTTTGAATATCACTTTCCAAAATGCAGAAATTGATCAATATTTGGATTGTTAAGATTCACATGGTGTGGTAACAGCATTTTATGGAATAAGATTAATCACATCTCAAAAAATGCATACTGTATGCATCAGAATTTATTTCCTTAAAACCATATGCTTAACATATTGTTTAGTAAATTAAGACAAAAAAACAGAATGTGTACACCTGAAAGCATGAGCAGTTCTGATCTACCAGAGCAAGGCGACTGTATTTAGCTTTTCTGAAAACAAATGCCCCAGCATTTACAGTAGAGATCAGATATCAAACAGCTAATCATAAATAAAGGCCTCTGATACACTTCAGGTAGGTTTCCAAGCTGTGGCTTTTGTTTTCGTCTTAAAATGCCTGTGTGTGGTAGTTCAGTTGTATGTGTGTCAATAGCAAATTATTTTGAGACAAAAGGTTAAATAAATGGGAAAGCTTCAATACAAATGCCTTCAGTATCAGTAAAGCGGTGTATATATTTTTTTAAGAAGTGGTATTCATAACTACATACTCTAGAAAAGGAAGCTGGCTTCTGGGGTGGGAACATAAAGATTTCAAATACTCCCAACACACACACAATACTGGAGGAACTCAGCAGGTCAGGCAGCATCTATGGAAAAGAATACAGTCAACATTTGAGGCTGAGTCCCTTCATCAGAACTACAGTATATATGAAAATTCAAAATTACATCTGCACTGTAGTTTAAACTTACAAAATGTAAATCTTTTGATTTTATTTTAGTCTCTGCACACAGACACATAAAACAAGAAAATATTTAACAATTTAAAAAGATTTACATAATCAATTTTAGAAAGTATTGTAAGAAGGGGAATAGGATGGAGCATTACTGACAATCTCAGGAATAATTATTAAAATAACCTCCACAAAGCATTAGTTGGCAAAGCAGAGGGAGGGAGATAAGTTTAAAAGTTTGATTGCTTCAAGATTCAAGTTTTTAAGTGTTTTCAGTAGGATGCATTTGACAAGACTTTCAAGCAACCGGGCAGGTTTAACCTGCTCTCAGTACTCTGTCACGATAGATTTTAGATGTAGTGTAATTAATATTCATTTTTAATTCAATTGAGAACCATTTCACTTCCCACTTATCAAAAATTATAATTAATGATTTATTTTAGAGTAACTTCTGTAAATTAACTTGGAGTAATTTGTAATTGTAAGGTATTGAAGAAGTAATTAGGTTAACAAGAATCATAAAATTACTTGCTTCACAGATAATGGAAGGAATCCACATTCCATCCACAATGTTTAGCTCTCATTGTTAGATTTAATTAATTGGATGAATTAATTCCATTCCAAAGAACAATTCACAGGGACTTTTTGAACATATTGATTAAGTCAATTTCATTGGTTCATGTTACCTTTTGCAAGACCTCATGTATTCTGTATCCTGAAGAGTTACCATTCCTTTGAAATTAATTCCAGAACTTTACAAATGCCACTAGAACATTTGTTAAACTCCAAAATATACAATGCATTTTAATTGTTTTTAAATTACTCCAATCAGCACAAGTAACAGCATCCAATACTTACTTAAGCCTCCAATTTGAAAAGATGAAACACAAATAGACAGGTCTCCTCATTTCAGATTCAATAGGTTTGGCTAAATTGCTATCAAACCAGTTTACTCTCAATATGGGAAAAAAATGTTTTGCATCTTTTGGGTTGCATTTATCAATTTAATACCTGCATAATTGTTATTTATTGAAAATACTACTGTTATTAAAAGACTGTCAATAACTGCAAGGTTTTTTTTAACTACTTAGCATTGTTTAGTGCAGTTTTGTTGCAGAAAAGAAACCCCTGTATTTTATCAGTCACCATTCCCTATTTCTCCCGATCCTACATCACTATCCACCACCATTCTATCACCTACATCATGTAATTTCAAATCACTGTTACAGCATGGTAGCAAAACTTAAAACAAAAAGCCTCAAAGGAAAACTATTTTTGAAACACCTGTGGCATTAAGGAAACAATTAAAACACGATTCCTAAAACTTCCACAAGCCGCTCAACCCTTACTCCAGTAGCTTGCAATTTTCTCTCCGCGACAACTCACTTCCATGTACTTACTTATAAATACGCATTGTTAGCTGTATTATATTGACTATATTCTTCAACTACTACTCAGCACTTCCATAAACTTAAAATTATACTAGAACTGTCAAGTTTTCCAATATGGACACAAGCACTTACATTCTGCAGTTAATTAGTCTACAGTTCCTCAACCATTTTCACAATCATCTCTCAGTACAAAGGACTTCTTGAAACTGCTCCTGATTTGCCCTACCTCTCTTTGTTCTATTATTAGTTTATCTTGCGGTGTTCCAGATTTACTGTCAATGGAATATCTGTCTATCTAAACAAGGCAATGCCTCACCTACACTCTTTGCAATTTCCCTAATCACAGCAAATAGTCCTGGGGGGGCAGGGGGCACTGATCAGCACTCAGTGTGCAAGACAGCCAACTGGATTAATTGGGGTCTATTCACGCTATATAATGATATAACCTCTCTGACTTAATTTCTCGCTATCTCTATCAGGCAGCCCACACAACTTTAAGAAAATAACAACATAAAATTTATTTTAGAAAAGCGCCGTTGAATTTTAAAAATGCGCAAACATTGATTACTTAAAGGTGACCATTCATGAAGCAATGATGTGTTGTTCTCTTGCCTAAATTGTTTATCACATTTTGGTCACGATGATATATGCCCCACTGGGACCAACACGTGTAATTTCTTATAAAGCAGTAGTGGTTCATTCGCAATGTTCATGGGTCTGGAATAAACCAATCAGAGCCATGTCAATCTGAAGTCACAGACTTTCCATTGCTTATCATCATGTTTTGTTAAGCTAGTTCACAGGTTATGGAACATTGTTTTAAGTGATTTATTTTATGCCGTCTTTCACATGGAAACACATGAACTTAACGACACATCCCAGAAGTCAGCAGGCTATCTGAGAATTTGTGTGATCCAACAAGCTTTGAACTTCTGTTGCTAAGCAAGGCAGGGAGAATATTGGAGGAGGGTTGAAATACAGTTCTGGTTCAGTTGGGTGTTGATAAAAGCTGATGCCAGAAGACAAGCAGGATGAGATGACATGGAATACTCTGGCCCTCCCACAACTGCATTTCATATTCCACTGAGGTCCAAACTGCTAGTTTCCCGATGCCTACTGATTGCTCCAGAACAGATAATTTAAAAACAAAGAAATCTCAGACATTTTAGGAACTTGCTTTTCTTTGGAAATGTAACATTTCAAAGTTATTACCTCCAAATCTAGTAAGATCAAACACTATGGGCATCAGAAATACCAAAGGTAGCTTTCTAATTCATAGAAATGATTCATTCCCAATTTAATCAGGACTGGGCAAGAATGGCAATTGAAGGCCCTTTATTTCAGAGCTTAAATGGCTGAGTGAGCCTTTTGAGAGTCTCAAGTGCACAGTCTTTGCAGCCTTTAAAATATTGACTATTAAAAGAAATATTATACCTAAAAATTCTAACAGAGCATTTCATTTATTGCTCTCTGTAGATTCCTACTATGTACAAAATGGCCATCGCTTACACCCAAATAACATTTATCACATTTTAAGGCAATTCAATTCATCTGAAGACCTTTGAGCTATAGATCCAAGGTGCAAAAAGACGCTAAACAATTTTCAAATTTTCCATTCTAGTAGTAGCACCAATTTACCCTGATGCTTAGAAACAGGCAGTAAAAAAAAAAGAACAAATATTATGTCTTTTTAACAAATTTAGTACAATTTCTCACTGGATTTCCTCAGTGGACCATATCTATCCTGCAGTTTACAAAACTGTGTTTAAAATGACCGCTGCCAATCGAACATACAATTTTTAATCTGTCATTTAGATGACTGAAACTAATACTTTATCAGATTTTGAAGTTATTTAAATTCTGATTTGTCCATGTTAATGCCTATCGTGGTGGAAGACTAATCTATTTGTGTAGGGAGATGGAGGGCAGGTGGCATGCAAGTAAGCAAAGTCATTTTCCCAAACCATTGGACAGTCTGATAAAACTCCAGCTTCATTGTTGTGGTAGAGATGCAGGAATAAATCTTTGTTGTCATTTTAGTCATATGAATGTGTACAATGAGATTCTCATTGTGGGGTGTTGGAAGAAAAAAAACTAAAAGAAATACCACACCACACCAACTGGGGAGAACATCAGTTTATAGGCTCAGTTTATAAAAATGGTACTACTTTCTTGTACTTGATGTTGTGTATGCCTTGTGCACACCATAGATTTCATCTCCCCATTGTGTACTGGCTATTGCATGATTCTAGCTAAATTGAGCATTTAAACAAGCCTCTGGAAATTATAAAGATGTTACTACAGTACATAGTTGCTCAAAATTTGTCCGGCAAAGACTGCCACTGAATACCACAAGTTGTTGAACTGACTCTGACTAAAGTTTAATGACACTTAACTAATGGATGTAAAACAGAACATTGTGCAATCCCTTTGGCTATGCTACTTACAAATCAAAGAAACATTTGAACCTGTTGTTAAAGTACTCGTAACTCCCTCTGATATGATATACAGATCCTTGGCAATTAATGAATCAAACCAGAGGAATACAGCATTTAAAACATCATTCACAGGTCTATTCTAGTAATTTAGCATCCAGATGAAAAATAAACATCACCAGCAACCTTTGCTAATACTCCTAGGATCAGTTAGGTAACTAATAAAATAATGCAATATATATAGCTTAACTGAAGTCTTCACTGAAGAGATATTCCATTTAAAGGTTTTAAATGCACTTATTGCAAGAGCAAAAACAATTAATTACTACCACCACCACCATCAGAACAAAACAATAATGAGGGATAAATTATTTTAGTTATATGACAAAGAAATAAGCAATCTTATGTTTCTCAGATCCACTATCTTCTACCCACTACCCAGGTTTACCATTATAAGAACCAAAGTGACCATCAGAAAATTGATTGCAGTTTTCTGTGAAATTCCTGATGGATTTCCCAGCACCATTATCATCTCTTACATAAAAGCTGGCTTGGGCAGCAAAATGTACCTAACCAGATTTGCAAATAGAGTTTTCATTCCCTTTTTAATCTCTTCCCATTTTAGTTTCACAATGTACTTTTCACGATTATAAATGTACATATTAGTGAAAACCAATAAAAGCCATGGTTACAGATAATGGACAAAACACCCTGAAGGAACTTCAAACCATTTTGGGGAGCATTCAGTAAATCCATCCTTTAATTAATGATTGGTAATACTGAAAAGTGTTTTATAAAATGGGAGCTTTTGAATTTTTATACATTTAGTTAATATTTCCCAATTAACCCATAAATTAATATCATTGACATCAGGACTAAAAAAGTAACTGCTAAAGTTTGTAAAATGCAGAGAAAAATGGATATTGTATAAATACGAAATGTGCTATAAATAATAAATTGTTGTTACAAAACTCCAATTATCTGGAAGGAGTGAAAAAAGCATCAACTCACATCTGGTTTCTACACAGTTTAACTACTGGTTGGTAGAAGTATATCAATCTCTTTATTGGATGTTGTGATCAAACTGTTATCCATGCCACAAGTGTTCGGAAGGTCAACTGTGGTGTTACAACCATCCACAGAAGCTGCTGAGAGCTTTATGGAGGCTGTAGGGTTTGGTTCATTAGATAGCGGTACAACACAAACTGCAGCGTCAGTACCATCTGCTGAGCCCATCACTGCACCATGGTCCAAAGACAATTTTGATGAGACATCTTCATGACTCCCTGTTTCTCGCCAGTTAAAGAAACACTGTGGTTGTACAGAGCTGGGGGTACTTGACTCGCTTTTAGAAGCAAGCCCGATTTGAGTTGGTCCACCATCTGCTGACGTTCTCCCCAGTGGGTGTGGTGAAGCTGGAGACTGTGCAAGGCCAGGCTTTTTAGGAGGAATTGGTGGAGGATTGCCTCGATCCACCCTTGATGTCGTTGGTGATCTTATACAAGGTACCAGTGGACTCTGAGGACTAGAGACTTTGCTACTGTTTGGTGAATGATTTGCATCACTGATTGGAGCTTTCGTTGAAGTGCCCAGCTGCCGATAGTCAGTGCCAAATGGGGAATTATTTGTAGTTTTGAGGGCATTCGTCTGACTTGTAAACCTAGAAAGGACTTGGGTCACAGTATTACGAGCCAACTGTTTGGCAGCTGAACTGTCCAAGGTAGTGGGCGACAGATCCCTTGGCGGAGGACTCTGAAGGACACCAGTCTGTTGATCTTGCTCTGCCTGTGCTTGGAACTTAAATCGAGCAGCATGAAACCTTTGATTCAGCCCAGCTTGATAGGAGGACTGAAAGCTGGTTGTGGGGCTTGCTGAACCAATCAGTCGTTTTGTCAACACAGGAGATGAGCATGGAGAGGAAGATACTGAAGAGGCAGCTGACGAGTTTACGGTGTTGTTTGGAGAACCAGTGAAATGTGGTGCATAGCTCATGGTCACTGTGGCAGCTCCATTTTCACTGACGTGATCCGGAGTGGGAGAAACAGGTTTGTTCTCATTTGCGTAAATGCCATCTGTTTCATTGTCACCAGCTGACTGATCATCATTGTTATTTAATGCAAGTGTCGCACAGTGCCCGTTTAGATGTGGAACAAACACTGGCATTTTAGGTGATGTGCAGTGTCCTGCTTTTGTATCACTTCTGCTTACTTCCACATATGGAAAATCTACTTGGCATGATTTACTTTTATTAGACCCAGCCCCTACTGACGAGCCTGTTTCATTCCCTGTTGCTTTAATGGAGGTTCCTGCTCCACTTTTAAGTTCTGCAATGATTTTTTTTAAGTGTTCCACTTCTTCATTGAGAGCTCGTGTTTGGTTTTCTTCGCGGTTTAGCTTAGCTCTCAGCTGCTCCTTCTCAGTGTCAAATTCAAAGAGTTGCTTCTCCATTTGGGCTTCCTTCTGCAAGGCCCGCCTCTTCTCAATGGTCAACTCTTCTTCCAATTTACAGCTCCTTTCCAGCTCTTTCTCAAGCTTTAATTTTAGCTCTGCAGCTTTCTGCATTTCCTCTGCTGACTTGTTAGTTGCTTTTTTGCATTCTTTCACCAACACCGTGGTTAGCTGTTTGTGCCGTGATCGTTCTTCCTCCAACTGCGTGGACACCTTCTTCTGCTCCTTTTCCACCTTCTTCACCTGCGACTTTTCAAACTCCAGCTACGCAGATGCATTTTGGGGAAAAAAGAGAAAAACAAATTTATTTTACTACAATCTGTATTTTCCCCATTGTGAAGATTTTCTTCTATAGGTAATTGAAGTGTTCTAACACTTCACAGTTGTAACCTTTAAGATTAAAGTTTAGCTTTATTTGTCATGTGTACATCAAAACATTTAGGGAAATGTGTTTTCCCACCCTGTCTCTTGCAAAAATGCTATCCCCTTCTCACAATTCCTCCGTCTCCACCGCATCTGCTCTCAGGATGAGGCTTTTCATTCCAGGACGAAGGAGATGTCTTCCTTTTTTAAACAAAGGGGCTTCCCTTCTTTCACCATCAACTCTGCTCTCAAACGCATCTCTCCCATTTCCCGCACATCTGCCCTCACCCCATCCGCCCGCCACCCCACTCGGGATAGGGTTCCCCTTGTCCTCACCTACCACCCCACCAGCCTGCAGGTCCAACGTATAATTCTCTGTAACTTCCGCCACCTCCAACGGGATCCCACTACCAAGAACATCTTTCCCTCCCCCCCCCTTTCTGCTTATTCGCAGGGATCGCTCCCTACATGACTCCCTTGTCCACTCATCCCCCCCATCCCTTCCCACCGATCTCCCTTCTGGCACTTATCCTTGTAAGCGGAACAAGTGCTACACCTGCCCTTACACTTCCTCCCTCACCACCATTCAGGGCCCCAGACAGTCCTTCCAGGTGAGGCGACACTTCACCTGTGAGTCAACTGGTGTGGTATACTACGTCCGGTGCTCCCGGTGTGGCCTTTTATATATTGGTGAGACCCGACGCAGACTGGGAGACCGTTTCGCTGAACACCTACGCTTGGTCCGTCAGAGAAAGCAGGATCTCCCAGTGGCCACACATTTTAATTCCACGTCCCATTCCCATTCTGATATGTCTATCCATGGCCTCCTCTACTGTCAAAATGAATCCAAACTCAGGTTGGAGGAACAACACCTTATATAATTGGCTGGGTAGCCTCCAACCTGATAGCATAAACACTGACTTCTCTAACTTCCGTTAATGCCCCTCCTCCCCTTCTTACCCCATCCCTAACATATTTAGTTGCTTGTGTTTTTCTTCTCTCTCTCTGCCCATCACCCTGCCTATTCTCCATCTCCCTCTGGTGCTCCCCCACCTCCACCTTTCTTTCTCCCGAGGCCTCCGGTCCCATGATCCTTTCCCTTCTCCAGCTCTGTATCACTTTCGCCAATCACCTTTCCAGCTCTTAGCTTCATCCCACCCCCTCCGGTCTTCTCCCATCACTTCACATTTCCCCTTCCCCCCACTACTTTCAAATCTCTTACTGTCTTTCCTTTCAGTTAGTCCTCACGAAGGGTCTCGGCCCAAAACGTCGACAGTACTTCTCCTCATAGATGCTGCCTGGCCTGCTGTGTTGCACCAGCATTTTGTGTGTGTCATAGGGAAATATGTTGTTTGATTCAACAACCGACATAATTCAAGAATATGTTGGGGGCAGCCTGCAAGTGTCATCCTGCTTCCAGTGCCAACATACCAAACCAGAGCACCTGGAGGAAACCCACATGGTCATGGGGAGAACATACAAATTTCTTACAGGCAGTGGCAAAATCTGACACCCAATCTTCCAATTGCTGACACTGTGAAAGTGTTAAGCTAATTGCCACGCTCCAATGCTGCATTTTTTTTTAATTCAACCTATTTCAGAAGCAGGTTAAAATGTTAGAAATCAATTAAAATGTGAGGGGCAGGAAAAGCTGGAGTAGTATTTTAGGATAATAATAAAGTATACATTGCTAGAAATGGAGACTCTATCTTTTTTCTTTTGTAAACTCTCAAATCTGTTTCATAGACTGCTTACTCATGATCTATTGTCAAGGATACCTGACACTGTTTGAAAACACAGCTGTATATCATAATCCTAAATTGAACAATGATCTTAATCAAGCAACAAAGGAGTGTGTGTGTGTGATAATGTGATGTGTCCATACACCAGGCTAACATATACTTAAGACTGGAAACATCAGTCATGTGGCAGAGGCAGAAGCTCAGTTCTAGGTTTCACAAAGATCATTGACATATATCTCAGTGCATTTCCCTAAATATTTTTAAAACTTCGTCAGATTTCCCCATTGTTCTTTTGCACTTCCCCTCAAACTGTGTGTTGCTTAACTAAAAAATGTCTTCATAGTTAAAATATAATTAAAATGTTGGAATCTTTATGCAAACTAAACTTCAATATGGGAACTGATGCATCATTAATGAGAACCAGGGGAAGAAAAAAATCATCACACCCACCACAAGAATGCAGGTCGTTGAGGGTGCAGACTGTGTGCCTCCACCATACCAGCAGGTGCATTCTTCCATGAACATTTTTTTTGCCACAGTTTCGCAGATATTGAGATTCATCACGTGTATGGGAGCACAATGAAATGTGTCATTTACATTAAACAACACAACCTAAAACTATGCTGAGAATGGTGGTTAGTGTCGCCACACATTCTGGCGCCAAAATAGCATGCCCACAATGTTATCAGAACAAGGAAAGCAACAAAACAGTAACAGCATGAATCAGAGTTCTGGTCACATAGCAACCATTGAGATCAAAAACTATTAAAACAGGTTCATGAGATTGATTTAAAATTCAGTAAATATCCAGTGCTTTTAGTCAAAAGATTGTCTCCTAGAAATATGTTTCCTTCAAGGGAATTTGTTTATTTTGAACAAAAGCTCAAACTGTTTATTATAATGTAGTCACCCTTTTATTTGAAGTGCTTTTTCGAGATCTCAGCACTTTTACTGCCATTAAATGGTGGAGAAGACACGATGGACTGAATGGCCTAATTCTGATCTGATGTCCTATGGTCTTATATATAGTTTAGCTATGACACCCCAAAGGATCTACTTGGCACAGACAGTGCAATAGAGTGAAATGGGCAGAGATCCCACTGAAACATAGAAAAACCTACAGCACAATACAGACCCTTCAGCCCACAAAGCTGTGCTGAACATGACTTTACTTTAGAAATTACCTGGGGTTACACATAGCCCTCTATTTTTCTAAGCTCCATGTACCTGTCCGGGAGTCTGTTAAAAGACCCTATCGTATCCACCTCCACCAGTGTCGCCATCAGCCCATTCCACACACTCACCACTCTGCGTATAAAACTTAGCCCTGACATTTCCTCTGTACCTACTTCCAAGCACCTTAAAACTGTACCCTCTCGTGTTAGCCATTTCAGCCCTGGGAAAAGACTCTGACTATCCACATGATCAATGCCTCTCATCATCTTGTACACCTCTATCAGGTCACCTCTCATCCTCCGTCACTCCAAGGAGAAAAGGCCAAGTTCACTCAACCTATTCTCATAATGTATGCTCCCCAATCCAGGAAACATCCTTGTAAATCTCCTCTGCACCCTTTCTATGGTTTCCAAATCATTCCTGTAGTGAAGCGACTAGAACTGAGCACAGTACTCCAAGTGAGGTCTGACCAGGGTCCTATATAGATGCAACATTAACCCCCCACACAACCATCCAGCTCTTGAACTCAATCCCAAGGCTGATGAAAGCCAATGCATTGTATGCCTTCTTAACCACAAAGTCAACCTGTGTAGCAACTTTGAGTGTCCTATGGACTCAGACCCCAAGATCCCTCCAATCCTCCACACTGCAAAGAGTCTTACCATTAATACTATACTCTGCCATCATATTTGACCTATCAAAATGAACCGCTTGACACTTATCTGGGTTGAACTCCATCTGCGACTTCTCAGCCCAGTTTTGCATCCTATTGATATCCCGCTGTAACCTTTGACAGCCCTCCACACTATCCACAACACCCCCAACCTTTGTGTCATCAGCAAATTTACTAACCCATCTGTCCACTTCCTCATCCAGGTCATTTATAAAAATCACAAAGAGTAGGGGTCCCAGAACACATCTCTGAGGCACACCACTGGTCATAAACCCCCATGCAGAATATGACCCGTCTACAACCACTCTTTGCCTTCTGTGAGTAAGCCAATTCTGAATCCACAAAGCAATGTCCCCTTGGATCCCATGCCTCCTTACTTTCTCAATAAGCCTTGCATAGGGTACCTTATCAAATGCTTTGCTGAAATCCATATACGCTACATCTACTGCTCTACCTTCATCAATGCGTTTAGTCACATCCTCAAGAAATTCAGTCAGGCTCAAAAGAAATGGCCTGCCTTTGACAAAGCCATGCTGACTATTGCTTATCTTATTATGCCTCTCCAAATGTTCATAAATCCTCCCTTTTAGGATCTTTTCCATCAACTTACCAACCACTGAAGTAAGACTCACTGGTCTATAATTTCCTGGGCTATCTCTACTCCCTTTCTTGAATAAAGGAACAACATCTGCAGCCCTCCAATCCTCCGGAACTTCTCCCATCCCCACTGATGATGCAAAGATCATTGACAGAGGCTCAGCAATCTCCTCCCTCGCCTCCCACAGTAGCCTGGGGTACATCTCACCTGGTCCCTGTGACTTATCCAACTTGATGCTTTCCAAAAGCTCCAGCACATCCTCTTCCTTAATATCTATATGCTCAAGCTTTTCAATCTGCTGTAAGTCATCCTTACAACCGCCAAGATCCTTTCTACAGTGAATATTGAAGCAAAGTATTCATTAAGTACCTCTGTTATCTCCTCCGATACCATACACACTTTTCCACTGTCACATTTGATTGGTTGTATTCTCTTGCGTCTTATCCTCTTGCTCTTCACATACTTGCAAAATGCTTTGGGGTTTTCCTTAATCCTCTCTGCCAAGGCCTTCTCATGGCCCCTTCTGGCTCTCCTAATTTCATTCTTAAGCTCCGTCCTGCTAGCCTTATAATCTTTTAGATCTCTATCATTGCCCAGTTTTTTGAACCTTTCGTAAGCTTTTCTTTTCTTCATGACTAGATTTACAACCACCTTTGTACACCACGGTTCCTGTACTCTACCATTCTTTCCCTGTCTCATTGGAACGTACCTATGTAGAACTCCATGCAAATGTCCCCTGAACATTTGCCACATTTCTTCCATACATTTCCCTGAGAACATCTGTTCTCAATTTATGCTTCCAAGTTCTGATAGTCTCATATTTCCCCTAACTCCAATTAAACGCTTTCCTAACTTATCTGGTCCTATCCCTCTCCAATGCTTTGGTAAAGGAGATAGAATTGTGATCACTATCTCCAAAATGTTCTCCCACTGAGAGATCTGACATCTGACCAGAATCATTTCCCAATACCAGACCAAGTACAGCTTTTCCTCCTCTCCTCTTGTAGGCTTAATCTACATATTGTGTCAAGAAACCGCCCTGAACACACCTAACAAAATCCAACCCATCTAGAGCCCTTGCTCTAGGGAGATGACAATCAAAATTTGGGAAATTAAAATCTCCCACCATGACAACCCTGTTAATATTACACCTTTCCAGAATCTGTCTCCCTATCTGCTCCTCGATGTCCCTGTTACTATTAGGTGGTCTATAAAAAACACCCAGTAGAGTTATTGACCCATTCCTGTTCCTAACTTCCACCCACAGAGACTCAATAGACAATCCCTCCATAACTTCCTCCTTTTCTGCAACCGTGACACTATTTCTGATCAACAGTGCCATGCTCCCACCTCTTTTGCCTCCCTTCCTGTCTTTTCTGAAACATCTGAAGCCTGGCACTCTAAGTAACCATTCCCGCCCCTGAACCATCCATGTCTCTGTAATGGCCACAACATCACAACCCCAAGTACTGATCCACGCTCTAAGCTCATCCACTTTGTTCATAATGCCCCTTGCATTAAAATAGACACATCTCAAACCATTGGTCTGAGCACATCCCTTCTCTATCAACTGCCTATCTTCCCTCTCGCACTGTCTATAAGCTTTCTCAATTTGGGAGCCAACCACCCATTGCTCCGTCTCTTTAGTTTGGTTTCCACTCCCCAGCAATCCTAGTTTAAACTCTCCCTGATAGTCTTAGCAAACCTCCCTGCCAGGATAATGGTCCCCCTGGGATTCAAATGCAACCCGTCCTTTTTGTTCAGGTCACGCCAGCCCCAAAAGAGGCCCCAATGATCCAGAAATCTAAATCCCTGCCCCCTGCGCCAATCCCTCAGCTACTCATTTATCCTCCACCTCAATCTATTCCTATACTTACCGTCATGTGGCACAAGCAGTAACCCTGAGATTACTACTTTTGAGGTCCTGATTCTCAACTGCCTTCCTAACTCCCTGTAGTCTGCTTTCAGGACCTCCTCCCTTTTCCTACCTATGTCATTGGTACCAATATGTAAAGTGACCTCTGGCTGTACTCCTTCCCACTTCAGGATATTGTGGACATGATCAGAAACATTCCTGACCCAGGCACCTGGGATGCAAACTACCATCCTTGTTTCTTTCCTGCATACACAGAATTGCCTGTCTGACCCTCTAACTATAGAGTCCCTTATCACTGCTGCCATCCTCTTCCTTTCCCTACCCTTCAGAGCCACAGGACCAGACTCTGTGCCAGAGGCGCATCCACTGTTCCCCCCCCCCCACCCCCCAACAGTACTCAAACAGGAGTACTTATTGTTCGGGGGGACAGCCACAGGAGTACTCTCTAGTATCTGCTTCTTGTCCTTCCCTCTCTTGACTTATCTGTCTCCCGAGGGACCAGTGTGACTACTTGCCTATAGCTCCTCTCTATCATCTCCTCACCCTCCCTCACCAGGTGAAGGTTATAGAGCTGCATTTCCAGTTCCCCAACCCGGTCCTTAAGGAGCTGTAGCTTGACGTACCTGGCGCGGATGTGGCCGTTTGGGAGGCTGGGAGTCTCTTGCACTTCCCACATCTGACACCCAGTACAGAACATCGGCCTCACACACATACTTCCTCTCTGTATTCTACACAGGCAACCTACCTCGAGGTTAAATCTAGAGGATAGAGTTTCCTTGCAAATCTTTACTGCTGTGGTGGCTGAGCCATTGAGTTTATTTAAGAAAGAGATGGATAGATGTTTTGATATCAAGGGAATGAAGGAAATGGGTTAGAGTATGAAAGAGGAATAGAAGTACAAGGTCAGCTATGATGTTACTGAATGGCAAAGCCAGCACAAGGGTCCAACTTGTCTGCTCCTGATATTGCTGATATACTCTTTAACTTTTGATCAAGTATCATATACATATTGATAAGGTAAATGACTAGGCAGACTGTTGGGCTTCTGCACACTCACTTCAACATCTAATTAATGATGTGAAAGTGTGGTCCTCAGTGAACTGTTCTTCAACTTTTTGTTTTACTTTTCCTTGCAAGGAATGCAATAATTTCACAAAGTGTGGGACTCACTGTTGTTCATTAATTGAAAGTGCACATTAGGCAAGCAGGCTGTAAAGAAAGCAGGTTAAGTTTTATGCTGAATTGCAAAGAACATCCAGTTTAAGTGAAGAATACAGCCTGACTATATAAAATTTTGATACAGCTCCAAGGAGTATTATATCCTATTTAGTTCCTATATTGGTAAAGAATTTGCATACTTCGAAAAATATGGAGATGAAAGCAACCAGAATGATGCTTAACAAAAATGAAGTTCTGAGGACAGGGTCCAAGTTTGTGTTGTAAATGCACCTCATGATAAATATCAATCTTCTGGAAATATTTCACTAATTGCTAATCTATATGTGGTAACATTACCTTGTGCTGCGTGTGAGTTATATGTATTGTGTTGTGTACTTTGTTCTAGAGGACAGTTGTTTCATTTGGCGGTATTCATGTGTACATCTGAAGGAGTGAGGTTTCCAAGACAAGATTTAGTCTGATTGAGTAGGTATTTAGAGATAAAACCCATAAGTCTTGACAGAATGTATTGGAAAAAAAAAGTACAGAAATGGTTAATAATAAAATATTTTTTTTTCCTGATGAGTCATTGCTCTCTCATAGTCTAGTCAAACTTGTAATGGATGTTGAATGACGGCAGTTTTTTTAAAGAGAAACTTGATCATTTCCAGAATGACAAAAACAATTCCAGTTATTTAGGGCACATTGTTACTTTGCTGAAATTATGAAAAATAGTGAAAAGCTTAGGTTTCATGGACTTCACTCAGCCACATTTTATTTTCTATTTCTGGCTCTCTTGCAGGACTGTACTTAGTTTTTCCAACTAGGCATATGATTCCATTACATGTATAATCAGATTGTAAGATATAGGAGCAGAATTAGGTCATTTGGCCCAGCAAGTCTGCTCCATCATTTCATCATGACTGATCCATTTCCCCTTCAGCCCAATCTCCTGGCTTCTCCTTGCATCACTTCATGCCCTTACTAATCAAGAATCTGACAACATCTGCCTTAAATATACCCAGTGACTTGGTTTCCATGGCCACCTGTAGGAATGAATTCCACAGATTCACCACTTACTAGATAAAGAAATTCCTCCTCATCTCCGTTCTAAATGGATGTCCATCTATTCTGAGGCTGTGTCCGCTGATCTTAGACTCCCTCACCCAGGAAACATCCCCTTCACATCCGCTCTTTCGAGGCCTTTCAACATTCAATAGGTCTCAATGAGATTTCCCTCCCACCCTACTCTTCTGAATTCCAGGTGAATACAGGCCCAGAACCATCAAACACTCCTTGTATAATATGTCTCTCAATCCTGTGATCATTTTTGTGAATCTGCTTTGACCCCTCTCCAGTTTCAGCACATTGTTTCTTAGCCAAGGGGCCTAAATCTGTTCAGAATACTCCAGGTGAGGCCTCAGCAGTGCTTTGTAAAGCCTCAACATTACATCATGAGAAAATCTGCAGATGCTGGAAATCCAAAGCAATACAAACACAAAATGCTGGGGGAATCTCAGCAGGTCATGTAGCGTCTATAGAAAAGAGTAAACAGTTGAGGTTTCAGGCTAAGAGCCTTCATCAGGACTGGAAAGAAAGGGGAAGGAATTAGACCAAGAAGGTGGGGGGAGGGGTGAAGTAAAGAGCTGAGAAGTTGATTGGTGAAAAAGATAAAAGGGCTGGAGAAGGAGGAATCTGATAGGAGCGGGCAGAAGGCCATGGAAGAAATGTAAGGGGAAGCAGCACCAGAAGGAGGTGATGGGCAGGGAAGGAGAGTAGGAAACAGGAATGGGGAATGGTGGGGGGGGGGGGCAATTACAGGAAGCTTGAGAATTTGATGTTCATGCCATCAGGTTGGAGGCTACCAAGACAGAATATAAGATATTACTCCTCCAACCTGAGTGTGGCTTCATCCTGGCAGCAGAGGAGGCCATGGACTGACATGTCAGAATGGGAATGGAAAGTAAATCCTGCTTTTTGTAGAAGGAGTGAGGGTGCTTGACAAAGTGATCCCTCAATCTATGTTGGGTGAGGGCAGCATTGATGGTGGAGGAAGGGCAGCTCCTTTCTTTGAAGGAGGAGGACATCTCAGTTGTTCTGGGATGAAAAGCCTCATCTAAGGAGCAGATGAGGCTGAGATGGAGAATACGAGAGAAGGGAATGACAATATTACAAGTGCGGAGAGAGTGGAGAACAGCCTGTTCAGATGGAGTGATACTGGAATTGGAAGAAGAGTGCTAAAGTCAAGACAGTTGATGTCTCGTCGGCAGTTAGCGACAAAATGATGCAGGGCAGGCAGAGGACCAGAGAGGGGTGCCTGGGAAGAAGAGGAGGGTTGAAGACGGAAGAAGGTATCATTGGTACGGTGTGGAGAGTCCTTGCCAAAGAAGTAGGCACAGAGAAGAAGAGTTCAGTGTCACGGTGGGTGCAAAACTCATTGAGGTGCGGGCACAGGGGGACAAAGGTGAGGCTCTTATTGAGGACAGAACATTCTGCCTCAGAGGGGGTAGAACTGGTGGTGGGATCTGAGTGACATGGGATTGCAGTAGCGGTAGGGGAAAGGGAGACAGGGGTTCCAGCAGAGTGTAAAGACCCGGTCTGGAGGTGCTATCAGTCAAGGTCCAGGCTGGAACTGGAGTTAGCAGTCATGCGATTAACAGTTTGAAGGTGTCTGGGGTCATCGGAACTGCCCCTGCTGGCAGTGGAATCCAGGTTCTGAATCCGCTCAGGATTATTGGAACTGGTGTTGGTGATGGTAGTGTCACCAATACGTTGCTGCCCAGAGCCGTCGGGGCCAGGGGTGGATTTGGAAAGATTCGTAATCTGGGATCATCCAATGGTACGGAGTCCAAGCAGGAAGCAGCCGGGATCGCGGTCTGAGTGCATCTTGAGCTGTCGGAGCTGGAATAGTGGGATCTGTGGTCTGGAGATGGGTGACATTCCAATCCTTGCTGGATGCGAGAAAGGCAAAGAACTGGTGGTTGAAAGTGTGGATCTGGCGGAGGATAAAGTATCGAAGAGGTCCACTATAGGCAGAGGAGACAGAATCCCAGAACTGTGGTAATGACTCGGACAGGGCCACCAGGTATTTCCGCGTGGCACAAAGGGTGGTGCGTAAGAAAGGACAGAAGACCATGGAAGAAAGGGAAGGGGAAGGCACACCAGAGGGAGGTGATGGGCAGGTAAGAAGAGAAGGTGTGAGAGTGAAACAGGAATGGGGAATGGTGAAGGAGAAGAGGGAAATCAGTTACCTGCAGTTGGAGATATCAATGGAGGCTCCCCAGACGGAATAAAAGGTGTTGCTGTCCAACCTGAGTGTGGCCCATCATGGCTGTAGAGGACGTCGTAGACTGATATGTCAGAATTGGAAGCAGAACTGAAATGGATGGTCACTGGGAAATCCACCCCTATCAGATTCCCCCTTCTCCAGTCATTTATCTCTTTCACCAATCAACTTTCTAGCTTTTTACTTCACCCCTCCCCCTCTCCTGGTTTCAGCTATCACCTGTCACTTTGTACTTCTTCCTCCCCCTCCCTCCACCTTCTTAGTCCCACCCCTTCCCCCTTTCTTTCTAATCCTGATGAAGGGTCTTGGCTTCAAGTGTTGATTGCTTACACTTTTCCATCCTGATCAAAAAGGCGCAATAGTGCCTTTATTTCCTGCGGAGCATCAAGAAAGCTCACCTCTGTCCCAGGATACTGAGGGACTTTTACCGCTGTACCTTTGAGAGCATACTCTCCAACTGCATCTCAGTGTAGTATGGCAATTACCTCATTTTGGACTGCAAAACACTCCAGCAGGTGGTGAAAACTGCCCAGTGGATTATCAGCACCCAATTGCCACCGCTGAGAACATTTACCATAAATGTTGCCTGGGCAGGGCGAAAAGCATTATCAAGGATGCATCTCACCCTAGCCATGGACTTTTTACTCTCCTTGCATCTGGTAGGTGCGACAGGAGCCTCCGCTCCCACACCAGCAGGCTTCCTGAGCTGTGAACTTCTCAGGATTTCTTCCTGAACTTCTTCCCTGAGGCTGTGACCCTGCTGAACCTCACATCACAGCGCTAAGCAGTATTGCACCCATATTGTACTGTCTCAGTACTTTTATGTTTGTATGCTGTAGAACTTACTTTTTATTTGCAGTTATTTTGTAAATAACACTATTCTTTTGCACTTCTGGTTAGATGCTAACTGCATTTCATTGGCTTTGTATCTGTACTTGGCACAATGACAATAAACTTGAATCTAATCTAATGCTGCCTGGCCTGCTGAGTTCCTCCAGCATTTTGTGTGTTTTGATCAACACTGTGGCCTTGCTTTTATATTCTAGTCGTCTCAAAGTGAATGCTAACATTGCATTTACCCTCGCCACCTATTCAACCTGCAAATTAGCCTTTTGGGAATCCTGCACAAGGACTCTCAAGTCTTTGCACTTCAGATTTTTGAATTTTCTCTCCACGTAGAAAATGGACTATACTTTTATTTTATCTAGAAGTGCTGTGTCACGTAGCCGATCGCTGTAGATGTGCAACATAATGGGCTGCTCCCTACTGCAAACGGAGTATGATGCAAGGTGTTTTCTAACTATACAATAAAGCCATTTAATAACTAACAACACAGCGGGCTGCTATGATGGCCACAAATCCTGGTTATAACCATAGAAACAAAAATAATTATGTTTCTTTACACTGCATTACCAATGTTTTAAACTTTTGACCTTCAACTCTAAACTTAAACAGACTTTTTAAATCCTAAACCACTACCTACTTCTGCCTCATAATAGTCTTTCACCCTGAAACTTGTATCCCTATCAAGCTATTCAAGCTGTTTAAGCTCTTATACTTTCTCTGTTCTGTTAAGAACATCCAAAACTCTGCTGCTAAACTCCAGCCTACACCACAACCTCCTTCTTCAAAAGTCCTGCTTTTACTGATGTGGGTTGTTTTTTTTGTGTATTCAGCACCATAGGGTAAGAACTTGCAGCAATTTATTATCATTGAACTTGAGAGTTTCAGCAAGGGCCTAGTTAAGAAAAACAGCAGAAACAGCTCACTGCAACTTGAGGACTTCCACTCACACATACAGAAATACGGAAGTTACTCTCGTTTACAGGGAACAACACCAGCACTTTGATCAGGATTTTCCAACAGAATTTGGCTGTCATTACTACCGTGTTCCTCACTTGGATTAAGGCAAATGGCTAACTGTAGTGGAACGGAGCAGGTACCACTGTGGCAGCAGCTCTGTGAAGCCAAACCACAGCACTGTGAAGATATATGATGGGATGGTGTAGAAACCAGTCGAATGCGCTCACAGCAACACTAAATCAAATCAAATCCAAGTTTAATTACCATTCAACCGTACATGAATACAGCCGAACAAAACAGCATTCCTCTGGGGCCAAGGTGCAAAACATACACACATGGCACATTCACGACAGCAAGCACACATACGGTCACATAAAAAAATATTAAAAAGTTATTTGTAAGTATTTGATAATAACGTCTAGGTCACACTCCCTAATGTTGGTTAACTATGGCATGTTATTATTAAAAAAGGTTTCTCCCCCTTGCCCTCTAGACTCTTCCAATAGCTACTGGTTCCTGCAAAATGATAGTGGTCACTTTTCAAATTCTTCTTGGGCTTGATGTCAATTTATCCTCCAGTACCTCACCAGAAAAGTCTTGAGATAGTTTTCTATATGGAAAATACTATATAATGTATTAAGTCAAGCTGTATGGTGTTTTTCTTTCTATTTGTTGAAACTCCTGTGCTTGAAGTACCTTTAATTTTCAAGATCAAATTACAATTTGGTTTAGACGTCAGACATGCAAAGATCGGTTGAATGGAGATTTTAGGATGGTGACATAATCTTTCATCTATTGCTGGTAAGTTGCTGCACCAGAATATGACTTTATGGGCCACCCTGTCATCAAGCTTAACTCTCCCTCCCACTATCACACGGACCTTCCCCTCCACAATAGCTCATTTAAACATAATAGGAGTTCAAGGAGCAGAACTTCATTTTTGGATAGGCATATTACAACATCCCAGGCTTGACAGAAATTTCAATAATTTCACGTGATTAACATTTCCAGTATTATTTCTGATTCATTGTTCATGGTATTTCCTTCAGTAACTTCAGATATTATTTCTGCTTCTCCCAGCCACAGTTTAAAACAATAATAAAAAATAAATAAATCCCAGTACAACACTCCTTCACTGTTTTAAGAACTTTTTGTCCTTTCATTTCTCCTGGTCTATTACAGATTGTAATCTAAGTGTGTATCAATGCAGAACCACAGCACAGGATGCAGTTAAGCAAATTCCATCCTGACTTCAGATGCTGTATGCACGGAGTTTGCATGGTCCCTCTGGTACAGTGCAGCTTTTATCTAGATGCTCTGTTTTCTGCCCGTCCATAAAGACGTGCTTAAAAGTCAACTGGCTACTTTAAATTTCCCTTGAGTCTAGGCAATTGGGATAAATATACACATAATGAGTGGGCAGCTGTTGGACATGTGTGAAAGACACCAAGTTGCAGTGGTACTGAGAAGTAAGGAGAGAAGGGATAGCACTAGTGGGATTGCTCTATTGGAGTGAGAATGAATGTGATGATCAAATGGTCTCCTGTGTCATTTGTTTAAGAACACTATGATACAGATACATTGCTTGTTGAGAACCTACACCCATGTTATTTGCCTTGGAATGCAGACCTTTTTTTATTGCTTCCCTCCATTCCTTTCCCATTTGATGGATGGTCATCATCCTGAAAGATGAAATGAGTCTTTTCTCACTGATTCTGTCTCACTTGATGAATAATTACTGAATTTTCTGGAATATTTTTTACATGGGCCATACAAGACACTCTTACAATTCTCTTTCTGAATTGTTATAAATAGGTTGGTCCCAGTGACTGGGAACAAACTAATTTGACTTACTGGTTCAGCTGCACACAAAATTTAAAAACAAGTTTTTGTTCTTAGAACTGATTTATTCCACTGGATCAAAGGAAAAAAAATGGGCAAAATTCTTTATACCTGTTGTGTGAGTCGTTCACGTTCTTTCTCCAGCATATAAGTCACGTCGTCACCTTCAGCTGTGTCTTGGGCATGTCTTCGTCTCTCCTCTTCGAGGTCCAGAATAACCTAGCACAAAAAAAAGTAACCTCATTGAATCTTCCAATTTTAATTCCTGCATTTTGTAAAAGGCTCCCGATAATATCATAACTATTTTCAATAGTCACTGCATTAACAAATCTGTATGAACATTTCAAATACTGATTCGGTAACTGGTTCCCTGCTATATTTTGTAAAACTAATATAAATATACACCCCTTGAATGCAATATGGTAGGGTGAACATTAAGAATAGAAAGGTGATTCATTACAAAACATAATTTATATTTTTAAAATGACTTTCATGACTTCAGGATATTAGAAAATACTTTTCAGTCAAGTAAATGCCTTTGAAACGTTGGAAACACATCAGTCAAATGCTTAGGGCAAAATCTTACAGAGAGCCTTGGTTTAATTAGATATCTACAGGGCACGTTGATATAAATTTTGATGACCCAGTTAAGTAAGGAACCATGCATAATGTAATTATGATTGCAATCAAATCTCGTCATGTGCTTATGACCAGTGAACGGTTAACATTCCAATAACCTGCTACTTTCTTTTTCATCTCCCCTCTATTGTGGAAAAATGGTTGAAGTTGCAGGTCAGTTTTCCCGAGTTTAGTTATAAGGAAAAGCTCCTTCACTCTGCCTAGCATCTCAATTTGTCAGAAAGATAACTCATGCTGCATCAGTGCCACACTTTTCTATTGCTTTTATTAGACACTATTACCTGACTTAGTCTACTGCCACAGCACTAACATTAGGCACATTTTCCCCAGTTATATCATGATCAGAATCAAGTTTAATATCATCAGCATACGTTGTTGAATTTGTTAACTTAGTGGCAGCAGTACAATAAAATACATGATAAATATAGAAAAAATAAATGAATTACAGCAAGTATATCTACATTGAATAGTTAAATTAAAAACAGTGCAAAAACAGAAATAATAATTTAACAGAAGTGAGGTAGTGTTCAAGGGTGTAATGTCCATTTAGAAATTGATGGCAGAGGTGAAGAAGCTGTTCCTGAATCACTGACTATGTGCCTTCAGGCTTCTGTACCTCCTTCCGCATATTCAGTACATTTGTTAAAAGGATAAATTTCAACTATGAAAAGCTACCGTTCAATATATTGCACTGACATGCACGTGAACAGCTCCAGTGATCTGGGTTCAAATGGTGCTTTCTATATAGAGTCTGGACTTTTTCACTATAACCTTGTGAGTTTCCCCCAGTGTTCTGGTTTCTTCCTCAAAGATGTACTGACTGGTAGGTTAATTAGTTACTCTAAATTATCTCCTGTATAAGTGTATGGTAGGAAAATTGGGGGAATTGATGCACACCATGGAGAGAAGGGTTTACAGTGAAATTCTTTGGGGATTTAGGATCAATGGTGAAGTTCTGAGAGCCATCACAGACTCAGTGACCTTGTTCTGTGCCTTGACAATAATGAACAACCTTGAGTTTCTCATTTCTTTGATGTATCCCTCAAAAGCAGCTAAATAGACAAATCACACTTGTTGGCAAGCTGCTTATATTGCAGTTTTTACAACCAATTTAAACTAAAATTGGCCAATTTCTACTCAGCTGGATACTATTGCTATTCCATTAGGGCTGCTTATGGTGTCGGAGGAGCTGAGCAGAGTGCAGATGGGCTTTTTTTGGCCACAAGCTGTTTCACAGATGTGGGACAGTGACTAACACAACTGACTTGCTGCTGTCTCTGCTACTGAAGATTACATCATGTCTGCTTAGTTAATAATAAATATTACACTCAAACGTTAAGCAAAATATTTATTAATTACCATTTCGGATGAAGTTACCACAATTTGTGAAACGAATGCAAGTACTCAGGAACAATGCATTCTATATTTATTTTATTGTAAATTCCAGTATTAAGGTAAATCATGTTTTATTTTATCTTTAAAACACACCCAGTCACTGCCAATATCTATTGAAGAGGCAGAATTTAAGTCCAGCAAACACATTGTAAAATGCCCTGATGAAGGGTCTCAGCCCAAAGCATCAACTGTGTTTATTCTTTTCCATAGATGCTGCCTGATCTGCTGAGTTCCTTCAGCATTTTGTGTGTGTTGCTTTGAATTTCCAGCATCTGCAGTTTTCCTTATGTTTGTAAAATCTAATTACTGTATCAGCTGATTGGCATTGGTCACTTACGGGTTAATTATAAATGCGTCACAAGAGGCAAAAGGCAAGATTCTTCTAGTGAACTGTCAGAGTAAAATGACAACTTAATCAATGAAAGGTGTGATTAACAATCAAATATTTCATTACAGAAAGGGATCTTGAGAGGTTGAGTCATACCAAGTAATTCAATCGTTCTCAAAGACAACACAATACTCTCCGCTCATTTCTAAAAGAAGTGTGTTTTCATGGCTACAGAAGAGGTTAAGCCAGAAGATGGTGTAGTGGCATCAGCATCAGACTTTGAGGTGAGTGGTCCTGGGTTCAAATATGGCCGACAGCTCACACACTTTCCATCCATGGTGGGTTGAGAGTTGAGCTCGCAAAATAAAAAGACAAAATGCTAAAGAAATGGCAAGGTTGCTGCCTGATGCGTGGAGAGGAGTAACAAGCAGAATAGGTTGTGTTTGGGCAAATCAAAAAAAAGTAAATTTGCTCAAATGAAAAGAAAACAAGGTGGGAAAATAACTGGACAATTACGGACAAGTTACAAGCAATTTAAATAAGTTTTTTTTTTAAAAACAGTAGGAAACCTGGAGTAGCAGACATTTTTTTGGACTTCAAGTATAGAAGTGGACTTTAAAAAGGTAAATCTACTCTTGGTCTCTAGATTTTATATTCCCTAAGCGTTATAAAATTCTTAGTTAAGTTCCATTTGGAATGTTTTAGGTACATCTCTCCAAATGGCATCATGACTTTTAAGTTTGTGAATATCAGATATGTAGCCCAAAAACAAAACCAGGAATTGGTCTCATATGTGAAGAGGATTGAATATTTATCCAGGAATGATTAAAATAATTCATATTATAGATGAAGAGAAATAGTTCCTCTGTTAGAAGAGTCCAATATAAAAAAGCCATTACAAATTAGAGGCAATGGCAAGGACTGTACAAATCTAAAACAATTTAAAAAACTAAGATTGTTGGAATTTTTAATTAGGAAACAGTAAGATAGACCATGAAACCAGGCAGGTAGCAAGGTAACAGATCAATCATCTAATTTGATTTGGGGCTGAATGGCTGTCATTCCAGTTTGAGCAGAAGTTTTTTTGGAGGGTAGAGAAGATCCTTAGGAGGCAGTTAGCCTGCAGAGTATTAATTTCAATACCCCAAGGCCAAACAGATGCCTTAGATTTCCTGACTATGCCTGCAAAAATAATAAATATAATACAGAATTACTTAAAAGAAAATTTGTCTAGTGTTCTCTTATTGGGATCTGGGTCAACTCTGCCTTGAAGCACAATTGCTGTAGGTAATTAAACTTAAATTCCATCTGGAGGCATTCTCCATCTCATTAACACTGTCAATAGCTTGATTCATAGATAACAGAACGGCTGGTTAAACATGTACAGTACATCTATATATTTTAGTGCAGTCCTCTGGGGTTAATCCACATCCAGAATTGTAATCTCCACCGTCAGCATTATGTGGTAAGTTATGTGATCTTTTGGGTTATGCTATTTACAGTGAATGAATCAGGTATGCCATTTATTGGAGAATGGCTATGAAACTGGCACTATGTTATTAAAGAGACAAGAATTTTTTTGTTTTAATCATTATATTGAATTTCTGCTCTTCCTTTGAAGTTGAAATTACTGTAAACATCTAAAACTCTTAAAATATAGAAATTACCTACATAAATCAACATAGCATAAACCAACGTAGGGAACTGTACAAGTGGATTTAATTATATTTATACAGTTGAATGAATTCAAATGTATACAGATCACATAAGGGCATTGGACCAATATGAGAAGATCCGAAGATAACTCTGGGAAGCTCTCCCAATATTCCAGCCAACTTTATTCCTTAATGTAGTGAATGTGCCAACAGCAATACTGCCTGAAGAATGTCGCTTTTGGCTAATTTGCTACTACTTTGCTCCACTGTTCAGCAACGACTGAGCTTCAAAAATACTTTACTTTTGTGCATTGCTTTAGTGTGTCCTTAGGCCACAGAAAACATTTATCATGTTAGTTATGTACATGGAGAATTCAATCCTATGTTCCATGTTTTACTCTCTTGTGTGGTATTCATCAGCAGGACCGTGCTCTGTGTCTTTCAGTTCAGGCATTTTCAAAGGAAGACATGGAAAAATGTTGCAGAAAGATCACTTGAGTTGTCACACTGGCAATTCAATTGCTTTGATTATGCTAGCAGTATCCTGATGCCAGCTGTGTCAACGAGTTAACATGTCCAACACTGACATCCCACGTTTTAGGTAATTATATTCTGAAATTGCTATTGACTTAATGTGTCCAGTGGGTTTGGAGAAGTTATTTGTAGCCGATGCTTGCTGATTCACAGTACAAGTTATCAAGAATATCACAAAAATAATATATGAGCAGCCAGTCTCTCCACCTGCCCAAGCTTTCAGGCAAACTACATGGAGTGATGAAGGCAAGAAGTTGAGAATAAGTCACTTGTTGTCCAGTACTATGACACGCCAAGGAAATACATGAGGACATAATAATGAAGAACATAAACTTCTTAGAACATCCTGTTCTATGAGTTAATTTCCACATGCTGTTGACCTAATACCAAATACAATTATATTTCTGAAGGAGAATGACAAGGAAATGTAAACGTCATAGAAGCTTACAGTAGAAGAGGATATTGAGCGCAATCTGGCTATGCCATCTCTCTGAAAGACCTAATAGAAGTTTTATGCATTATGCATGGATTAGTTAATGCATTAACCCATGAAGTTCCTCCAATTGAGAACAACCTGTGACCTGAGGCATCATGTAATATAACATTTTATAATACCTTTCTGTGCCTGCTCTCTGCAGCAGCCAACTGGGCTAGCATTCTGTCTTGCATCTTCTTGCATTGCGTCATCACTACTTTAAGCACGGATAATGGGTTGGTGCACACTGGTTGCTTATCAACACAATTCCCGTCACGGATTGATTCGCAGTCCCTTTGCAGAGCAAGGAATGGGTCACTGATGTCATACTTTCCATAGCGTTCTTGGATGAAACGATCTTTGTGTTGTGCCTGCAACCAATCAGAGAATACTTAAGTTAGTTTTATCACTGCCTTAAACCTATTCCAAATTAATACTTATGAAACAAATTATGAAAAAGGGAAAATAAACGGCAGTGTAGAACTCTCTTAATGGTAGTAACTTCAAATGGGTTGCTAAAAAATCTGTTTTCTAATGTGATATATCTGATTTCACGATTCTGACTTCAGCATAATACATACACCACTAAGTGGCCACTATATTAGGCACACAATTAGCCAATCATATGGCAGCAATTTAATGCATAAAGGCATATAAACATGGTCAAGAGGTTCAGTTGTTGCTCAGACCAAATGGGTCTGAGCAACAGAATGGGGAAGAAAAGTGATCTAAGTGATTTTGACTGTGGAATGCTTGTTGGTGCCAGACAGGGTAGTTTGAATATTTCAGAAACTGCTGATCTCCTGGGATATTCACGCGCAAGTGAATTACAGAGAATGGTGCAAAAAAACAAAAGACAAAACATCCAGTGAGTGGTAGCTCATTGGACGAAAAAGCCCAATGTTTATGAGAGAGGTCAGAGGAGGATGGCCAGATTAGTTCAAGATGACAGGAAGGCAACAGTAACTCCAATAACCACGTGTTACAACAGTGGTGTGCAGAACAGCATCTCTGAACATACAACATGTCAAACCTTGAAGTGGATGGGCTACAGCAGCAGAAGACCACACTGGGTTCCACTCCTGTGGCCACCTAATTAGGTACACTCCTGTGCCTAATAAAGTGGCCACTGAGTGTACATTTTTAGATCAGCTGGGCATAAGAAGCCAATGGAATCCACAATCATTTAGCATTGAGAAATACTGCTTGAAACACCAGGTGAAACTTCATTTTAAGCCACTTCACCAAATGATCAATTCAAGGTTCATAATGCAGTACAAGTGGTGATATATCAGCAGCAAAAGAGCAACATTTCAGTCAATAAGGTTGTAACAACAGGATTTGATCATTGTTGTCTCATGTTCTCAGTATTTTACTTTATTTGCACCATGTCTTCTTTGGCACACTGGTAGTTTATCAGTCTTAGTTTCTGTATAGTTTTTTCATGAATTCTATGGTATTTCAAGGTTCAAAGCAATTGTATTATCAAAGTACATATGTCACCATATACAACCCTGCGATTCATTTTCTTGTGTGCATACTCAATAAGTCCGCAATAAAATGATAACCATAATAGAATCAATGAAAGGCCACACCAACAGCTGGCATTTAACTTGCAAAAAACACCAATTTGTGCAAATACAAAAGGAAAGAAATAATAATAGAAATAAATAAGCAATAAATATCAAGAAAATGAGAGGAAGTATCCTGAAAAGCCAGTCCATAGGTTGTGAGAACATTCCAATGATAGGGCAAGTGAAGTTATCCCCTTTAGTTTAACAGCTTAAGGGATGAAGCTCTTGTATCTTCTTCCTGATGGCAACAGCAAGAAGAGAGCATGACCTGAGTGGTGGTGGTCCCTGATGATGAATCCTGCTTTCCTGCTACAAAGCTCCTTGTTGGTGTTCTGGATGGTGGGGAGTACTTTACCTGTGATGGACTGAGCCGTGTCCACTACATTTTGTAGGATTTTTCATTCAAGGGCTTTCATACCAGGCTGTTATGCATCCAGTTAATATACTCTCCTCCACATATCGATAGGAGTTTGTCAAAGTTTTAGATGTCATGCCAAATCATCCCACACTCCTACGGAAGTAGAGGCACTGCTGAGTTTTCTTCGTTATTGCACTTATGTGCTGGGCCCAGGACAAGTTCTCCGAAACATCGAGGAATTAAAGTTGCTGACCCTCTCCATCCCTGTTCCATGCGCACTGGCTCATGAACCTCTGGTTTCCTTCTCCTGAAGTCAATAATCAATTCCTTGGTCTTGCTGACATTAAGAGACTGTTGTTGCAGCACCACTCAGCCAGATTTGCAATCTTCCTCCTATATGCTGATTCATTACCACCTTTGATTCTGCCTGCAGCAATGGTATCATCAGGAAACTTAGATATGGTATCAGAGCTGAGAACCACACAGTCGTAGGTGTACAGCGAGTACAGCAGGGGGCTAAGCCAATGGCCTTGTGGTGCACTTGTGCTGATGGAGATTGTGAAGGAAATGTTGCAAATTTGAACTGACAGGGGCCTGCAAATGAGGAAATCGAGGATCCAATTGTACAAGGAATTATTGAGGCCAAGGTCTGAAAGCTTATTGATTAGCTTTGAAGGGATGATGGTATTAAATGCTGAGCTGACAGCATCCTGATGGATACATTTTTGCTGTACAGATATTACAGGGTTGAGTGAAAAGCTACTGAGATGGCATCTGCTATGGACCTGTTGTTCCAGTAGGCAAATTGGAGTGGATCCAAGTCGCTTCTCAGGCAGGAGTTGATATGTTTCAGTACCAGCCTCTCAAAACACTTCAGGATTGTGGATTTAAGTCCTACTGGATGATAGTCATTGAGGCAGGTTACCATGTTCTTCTTAGACACCGGTATAAGTGAAGTCCACTTGAAGCAGGTGGGTAGCTCAGACTGTGGAAGCAAGAAGTTAAAAATTTTAGTAAACACTTCAGCCAGTTGATCAGCACAGGTCTTTAGTACTTGACCGGGTACCCCATTTGGGCCAGATCCATTTGTGGGTTCACCATCCTGAAGGCTGCTCACAAATTGGCCTCAGAGACTGACATAACAGGATTATCAGGGGCTGCGGGTTCGTATTGGTTCCATGTTTTGGAGGTCAAAGCAAGCATTGAAGGCATTGAGCTCATATTGAAGCAAAGCCCTGCCACAGCTGTTGAGCAACTTTCATTGATTCAAGTTTAGTCTGGAATTGCCACTTCACCCATGAGATCGTTTTCCGGAAATTGTACTTGGACCTCTTGTAACTTTCTTGATCACCAGACTTGAATGCCTCCGACCTGCTCCTCGGCAGTTTGCAGATCACATGGTTCATCCAGGGCTTCTGGTTGGGGAAGACTCTGAATGATTTTATGGGGGACACAAGCATCTACAACTGTTTTAATAAAGTCTGTGACAGCCATGGTGTGTTCATTCAGATCCACAGAAGAGTCCTTGGACATGGTCCTGTCCACCAATTCGAAGCAATCCTGTAGGTGCTCCTCTGTCTGGCATGACCACCTCTTGGTTGTCTTAATCTCTGGAGCTTTGCTCTTTCTCCTATCTGCATGGGGGCAGAGGCCAAGGACAGCTACGTGATCAGATTTACCAAAACGTGGTCTGAGTTTCCAACTGCAGGCATTCCTTACATTAGGAAAACAGTGGTCTAGTATGTTGAGAACTCTGGTACTACTGGTTATATGCTGATGGTAAATGGGCAGGGTTTTCTTCAGACAAGTCAGATTGAAGTCCCCAACCATGATGTGAAATGAGTAAGGATGGACTGTTTCTTGCTCAGAGATGGCATCATGTAATACCTCAATGCGCTTGATTATACTTGGTTGCTGGTAGCACGTAAACTGCAGTCAGGATTATGAAGGAGAGCTCCCTAGGTAAAGAGAATGGATGGCATTTGATTGTTAGGTGTTCAAGTTCAAGGAAACAAGAGTTCAACAAAACCACCACACCAGAGTATCGCTGTGAGTTTATCATGAATCACACACCTCCTCCTTTCGTTTTGTTTTGATTCAGGGAGTTTTGTCCATCCTGTGAATCAAGAAGTCTTCAGGACTGATCATCATGTCTGGCATTAAGCAATGTTTAAATTACACATAGAACTCTACAGTTTCTCATTTCTGTCCAATATGGCAATCTTGTAATCAGTTTTGTTTTTCAGCGACTGCACATTTGCTAACAAGATGCTGGGGTATAGGAGGTCTCAATCCTGTATGTTTCAGCTTGGCTTGGAGTCCCCCACCTCTCGCCTCGTTTCTGGTCATGGCGATGAAGATTCATCCGCTTAAAGGTGCTGTTACCTGCGTGCTTGAGAATTATGTCTGCCAAGTCCTTCAGAAAATTTTAGAGTGGGGGAAAAAAGGAAAGGAGCACCATACAAAAGTTTGGGCCCCCCCTCCCCCAAGAGATTTGAGCTCTCAGATAACTTTTACCAAGGTCTCAGACCTTAATTAGCTTGATAGGGCTATGGCTTGTCACAGTCATCAGTCACCTGGAAAGGCCAGGTGATGCAAATTTCAAAGCTTTATAAAAAGCTTGACTCCTCAAACCTTGTCCCAACAATCAGCAGCCATGGAGTCCTCTAAACAGCTGCCTAGCACTATGAAAATTAAAATAAATGATGCCCACAAAGCAGGAGAAAGCTATGATAGCAAAGCGTTTTCAGGTAGCCGTTTCCTCAGTTCATAATGTAATTAAGAAATGGCAGATAACAGGAATGGTGGAGGTCAAGTTGAAGTCTGGAAGACCAAGAAAACTTTCTGAGAGAACTGCTCGTAGGATTGCTAGAAAAGCAAATCAAAACCCCCATTTGACTGCAAAACATCTTCAGGAAGATTTAGCAGACTCTGGAGTGGTGGTGCACTGTTATACTGTGTAGTGACACCTGCACAAATATGACCTTCATAAAAGAGTCATCAGAAGAAAACCTTTCCTGCATCCTCACCACAAAATTCAGCGTCAGAAGTTTGCAAAGGAACACCTAAACAAGCCTGATGCATTTTGGAAACAAGTCCTGTGGACTGATGAAATTAACAAAGAACTTTTTGGCCGCACTGAGCAAAAGTATTGTTACGTACCCTGTAACTGGGTCACTTACCAGCAAAGATAGAGAGGTCTGTTGAAGTCTGATGGTACTATTTTTAACAGTATTTATTGGTAAAAATACACAAGAATAATATCAATGCAAACATACAGATAATATACGTTGTCAATACTAACTCTAAACGTGCGGGTATAATAAGAATCAATAAGAAATAAGCTCTATCGTTGTCTAGGGGATAATGTATTGTTCGATGGCAATATAAAGGTCATTCAGTTCAGGCAGGCTTCCGCCTTTGGGGACCGCTGGGTTTTCAATTGTTGGAGGGAGGGGGAGGGGGAGGGGGAGGGGGGAGGGGGAGAGGGAGAGGGAGAGGGAGAGGGAGAGGGAGAGGGAGAGGGAGAGGGAGAGGGAGAGGGAGAGGGAGAGGGAGAGGGAGAGGGAGAGGGAGAGGGAGAGGGAGAGGGAGAGGGAGAGGGAGAGAGGGAGAGAGGGAGAGAGGGAGAGAGATATTTTGGAACTTGCCAGATTTTCCTTTATTATGATGTCGATCCTTCGAAATTTCATTGGTGACCTCTTCCTTTTAGCTAAGCTGTTCTTCCGTGGTCGGTCCCGCCAATTCCAAGGCAAATGGAAAAGGACGCACACGGGCCTCCACCGGCTGTCGCTATTAAACGCTGTCACGGGATTTCTAGCGTTTCTCCTGGTGCGTCTGAAGGGGTTGTTCCTCAGACCCTCTTTTATCCTTACTCACGGAGTCTCAGATGTCAATCAGGTTGGGATGATGCAATCCCTCAACCAGCCCACTCTGGTCATTCCCTGAGGGTTTCAATGAATAGTACAGTACTCAATACACAATTCCGTCTCCAAGAGACAATGGCCGGTATCCGTGGCTTTGTCTCTTTGAGGGCAGGACACACATTCCAAACCCTTGAGGATTCTCTCTCTCATTTCCTGGGTCCCCAGACCTGAATTAATAGCAATCTTGCGATTCTTAAAAAGGAGGGGGCTACTTTGTACCCTTCGGCCCCTCAGAGTTGTAGCACATTCGTAACAGTATGTGTGGAGAAAAAAGGGTGCAGAATTTCATGAAAAGAACACCTCTCCAACAGTTAAGCACAGGGGTAGATTGATCATGCTTTGGGCTTGTGTTGCAGCCAATGGCACGGGGAACAATTCACTGGTAGAGGGAAGAATGAATTCAATTAAATACCAGCAAATTCTGGAAGCAAACATCACACCATCTGTAAAAAAGCTGAAGTTGAAAAGAGGATGGCTTCTACAACAGGATAATGATCCTAAACACACCTCAAAATCCACAATGGACTACCCCAAGAGGCACAAGCTAAAGGTTTTGCCATGGCCCTCACATTCCCCCGAACTAAACATCATCAAAAATCTGTGGATAGACCTCAAAAGAGCAGTGCATGCAAGACAGCCCAAGAATCTCACAGAACTGGAAGCCTTTTGCAAGGAAGAATGGGCGAAAATCCCCCAAACAAGAATTGAAAGACTCTAGCTGGCTACAGTAAATGTTTACAAGCTGTGATACTTGCCAAAGGAGGTGTTACTAAGTACTGACCATGCAGAGTGCCCAAACTTTTGCTTCGGGCCCTTTTCCTTTTTTGTTATTTTGAAACTGTAAAAGATGGAAATAAAAAAGTAATCTTGCTTAAAATATTAAAGAAATGTGTCATCTTTAACTTTATGCCTTTTTGAAATCAGGTCATCTTTTACTCGCTTAGCTATTCACAGTAACAGAAATTTTGACCAGGGGTGCCCAAACTTTTGCATGCCACTGTACATACCTCGACAATCAATTTTTCTTTGACTTTGATGTTCCCTAGGCAATCATATCATATTTCACTAATGTGCTTTCACCTATTCCTGTTACCTTCAATCTGGGGACTTCTTCTCTTCGCCCCTGCAGAGTTTTTTGTTTCCATGGCAGCCATTTAATGCATTGCTGATGATCTGGCTACTACAGAGTATATGCCTCGAGGGGCAGATGCCCTTTCATGATTATTGCATCGCAAACTGTTGGCAGCTGTGCCAAGGTGAATGTGATCTTGTTGAGAGCGGGTCACATTGTAGATATTATTTTCTGGATGATTATTTTTGTGGGAAGCTGATTTGACAACATCATCAAACAGGCAAAATCCAATCTCTAAGCAAGTGCCCCTATAGAGGAAAGTAAAGGGGCAAAAACAATTCTGCAGTTGGCCTGGTGCATCCAACTGCATAAATGTCTTTCTCAGTCAACCTTAATTTACCAAAGTACAAGTTATGTACTTCAAATGTAACCAACAAAGCATAAAAGATGTTAAGTCGCTTCAGTCCAGGGCTCAGCACTGCTGTATACCAAGCCTGAGCTGACAATAAAACTAACTAAAACAAATCAATACATTTAAAAAGCCAATTATTTAAACAGCAGTGACTTCTATTTTTGCTAAATAGATTCAATAGATTTTTGCATAAAAACCGAATCAAACATATTGGGTTAGCGCAGAAAGAGGCAGGGAGCAGGGAAAAGATCAGCCATGACTTTACAGAGTGAACAGAGCAGGCATGAGTGGTCTAGCTGCCGACTTGTGTTTTGAGTTCTTATTTTGACTTGCATTGTAACAGCTCTGTAGCAGTGAACATAGAACTTGAAGATATTTTACAACAGAAACACTCTGATGTTACAGCCTGCTGAAAGAAGTGGAACTGTCAGAAGACAAAAAACATTTTATGCTCTGCTCCTTCAAATGACAGTACTGCTGGTCTCCTACGCATTTACATTTGGCATACGTTAATATCTGTCCATTTTAGTCTCCAAGTAACAATATTACTACCAGCAGCAAACACACAAAGCTTTCAAAAAATAGAAAAGTTCCTAAGTTCAGAAATAAAGAAGAATCCCCATCTTTTAAAATTTCACGACATCCAGAAGTGCTTTAACATTGAATACTCCAAAGGTGATTGAAATACAACCATATTGGTATTAGTCTATTATTGTTACATGTACTGATATAAATACAGTTCTTCATGCCATCCACATATATAATTTTAAAATGTTAGTACATTAAGGCAGTGCAAGGGAAAAGCAGTCACAATAGTGTTACACTCACAGTGAAAGGGCAGTGCAGGTAGACAATAAGGTGCAAGAGCCATGAAACGGTAGCCAGTGAGCTCAAAAATTCATCATTTACGTACAAGAAATCCATTTAATCGTTTTATAACAGCAGGACAGAAGCTATTCTTTAACCTAGTGATGTGCGTTTTCAAGCTTTTGTATCTTTCCCGAAAGAACGAGGAGGGGGTGGGAAAGAGAGAATGCCTCAGGTGGTAGAAGTCTTTGATTATATTGGCTGCTTTTCCAAGGAACAGGGAAATGCATGCATCGAGGGGAGGCTGGTTTCTCGGATGTGCTACGCTGCATCCACAATGCTCTGTAACTTCTTGCACCAGCTGTGATGCATCCAGATAGGATAGGAGGCATCAATAAAAAATAGTGAAGGACACAGAAAGGTGTTGAATATTTTTTAAGCTTTCTGAGGAATGAGAGGCAGTGGTGTGCTTTCACGGTCTCATCGTCTAGTGATTGGATCAGGACAAGCTATGGGTGGTGTTCACACCTGGGAATTTAAACTCACAACTATCTTCACTTTAACAGCACTGATACATGGGGAGAGTGTGCTCTGCCCTGCTACCTAAAGTCAATGACCAGCTCCATTGTTTTGCCGACATTAGGGAAAGGCAGTTATAATGACACCATACCATTAGGCTCTCTATCTTCTTTCTATATTCTAATTCATAATAGATATTTCCTCGTCTCTTCAAAACACCATCATGGCTTCCTTTCACTTCAGCAGAAAGAACAGGGAGTTCTAACAAGATAGTATCTGCACAGTACAATAAAGGTCAAAAAGATAATATTTACTGTAACCTTTTGCCTAAGAAATGTCTTTAAGCCTATATTGTAAGCAACATTACAGCTAGTGGTGAAGGTATTTCTGGAATGTGAGACTTAAATTGCTCAGAACAGTGAAAGTACAGAGGGGATGGACTGTGAACAAGAAGTTGAAGTTGGAACAAAGCTCCTGTGAGAGATTAAGTGTAGAACTGGAAGTGACACTATCAGGAAGGCTGTAAGTACAAGGTGTAGAGTTACCTATTTAAGCCACAGAAGCCAATAGTGGTTAACAACAGCAGAGTTGGCCAGTGGGATTTGGAATGAAATAGAATTCAGTAACAACCTTAATGAACTGAAGTGTATGAAGAGTCTTAAGTGAAGTCTATCATATAGAAAGACTGACCTCAGATGAATGGGTAGGTAAGATCAGGTTGGAGGCCTTTACACTGCAAATGGAGGGGATTTGAAGAACATGGAAAATTTTCATGATAACCTGGTCAAAGTTAAGTTTCATTTGCTTGCAATTGTTCCCTCTTAACATTACTTACTTCCCAGATATAACTGATTCAATTGACCTTTGAAGCAATCTTAACAAGCTACTCAATTGTACCAAATCACGCAGACAAAAACTGACCACCTTATTCAAGGAATTCAAGGAATCTCCTTCGCAAACAGAGGTGTGTTTTAATTGGAAGAATATTCAAGCAATAGTTGGCAATAAATCTGTCAGAACCATCTAGCTGAAGACTCGAATTCTTTCATCACTATCAAGGAAGAGTCTTCAGAAGGAATGCAACTGTGAAATATAGCTGAGAAGATGATGATCCAAGTCCTTATGTCTCCAGGTCCCAAGGCCAATATCTCCATGCCTGTTCCCTCACCCCACCCTATCCAACTCTAAATTCCAAAAAAGCAAAAATACCTTCTGCCATACACATTGAAAAAATATTTATATTATACAACTGTGCTGCCAGCTGACAAGTGATTTTGCACTTTACTTAGTAGGGTGGATACCATCATTAATGCAATGCAAGAACATACATAATTAGCTTCTTAGTTACTATTTATAATTAAATGGCTGCTGCCAGGGCTGGTCTTTAGGCAGGGCTAGGCTGGGCTGCAGCCCAGGGGCCAGAGCTGCAGAGGGGTCCAAAATAAGTAGCTATCATCATGGCGGACAAAAAAAAAATACGAGAGTGGAGCACAGAAATTAAAAAAAGAAACAAGAAAAAGAGGACCGTGAGAAAGAAGGATTAAAAAAGACATTGAAATTGATAGAATTTTTTAAACCTGTTCTCGATGACGCAGCAGTACCACCGCTGTTGTCACAGTCTGAGACCAGTGGACAAATGGAGACTTGTTCAACAGCTAGCGCTAGCACCAGCGTTAGCACAGGACCACCGTCCTTGCCACAGCCAGCAGCTAACGCTGAAGAGACAGAGAGCATGACTTTGGGATTCCCGACCTCAGAGGCCTCCGAACAACCAAGTCGGGCTGCCATTAATGTTAACGTTACCGCTACCGAGGATCCTTACAGCACCCATCTTGTTTGCTGGGGAAAGGAAACGTTAGATGATTCAGTCCGAGCATACTGGGCTAAGAAAGGGATAGAGCCCGGCCAGAATATGGATGTGGATATCAAGGCTTCGGAAAGAGTATACAAACAGCAGAGACATTTTTTCTCCAAATTTCACTTCAAATGCAAGCTCGTAAATGGTGAGTGCATGTCAAGGCAATGGCTCCTATATTCCCCTTCCACCAGCTGTGTGTTTTTTTTTTGCATGCCGCATCTTCAGTGATGGTCTTTTTGTCTCTCATTTCCATTTTACTTTCTCAGAACACACGGTTGAGAAAAATACCTAGATAAAAATGCTTTGTCATTGTTTGAGAAATAAGGCCTATGGTATGTGCAGCAATAGCTAAATAAAGATTTAAGATTGGGTACACCATACTTTACTAAGCCAGCTAAGCCTAGGTCAGTTTTTGAGTGATTTAGATGCTGTCCTTCAAACTAAGAATCTGCATTTCTTTGTCCTCTCTCTTAAGGCCTGTAAGTGTATAGCCAATGTATTGTACTCAACTGATGTCTTGGTCCACAGCTTTGATATTTAGACCAGTACGACCTTTGCTCTTGTTCTTGCCTTTTTTTGCTCGGTACAGGAGCATTTTACGGTGTTGGCAGGGGCCCATCAGGGCCTCCAGCCCAGGGGCCCTGGCACCACTAAATCCAGCCCTGGCTACTGCACCTTCTAGACAGACAGACATATTTTATTGATCCTGAGGGAAATTGGGATCCCTCACTACTTCTTCTACTACTTCTACTAGTCGAAATCAGCTTCACTAGAGAGGCACATTTAAGTATTTTCCCACTGAAGGCAGTATTGATTAGAAATTATTTGAACTGATGAAACAAAATCCAAAATACCGTAACTGTTAGTAATCAGGGGCCAAACACTAGAAATAAGCAACAGTTCTTGGTGGAATTAACTAGTTTTAGGTTGTATTCTCTGATAAATTTTTCATCACTTCAGAGAGCAATGTGAGTTATTGCCTTTTCAGACAACTAGCATCTATGGCCAAGGTTAACAAAATACTCATACTCTGTAAATGACATAGAAAAAGTCAAGGTCTGCTGCTTGGTATGACTACAACTGCCCCACAGTGTAAATAAGTGTACTTTTCACAGAACAGATATTTCTTCATATAAGTGTAATTCTGCAATTCTTCATATAAATAAGTGTAAACTGAGAAACCAGTGCCTTTAACTCAAAAGTGGCTGAACATTATACAGTTTATCAAGCTTGTGCTTTTGATTCAGCATTGTGCTTTCCTACTAAATGACCGACAACAAAGTGGAAGCATTCTTTAAACTTTAGGCAATGCTCTTTAAAACAAAATTACAGGGTAGTGGAATTTGATGATGGAAAAAATGAGGCTTGGCTGTATTTATCAGATTACAGATTTTTCAAAAGAGGCTTTCTTGCATAAGCCAAAGGTTAAAATGGGTAGCTTTATGCCCAAGAGTATTAAATCAATAGAAATTCCAATGGGCACAATTATGGAACTGTAAATTATAGTGAAGTTAATGAAGCAGAATTTGCACTTGGAAGAGAATTTCAGCCAGCAACAAATACTTTCACACAAGCTTATTACCACCTGGAATACTGTTCCCAGTGGGGAAATAATGCTAGGTTTAGCCATAGTGATCATCTACTGGCTAATTTAGTGTGTCTACTGCATACATCACCTTCGAGGCAATTTTTACAACATTCAGCATGCTAAATTTTAATGATAAAAGTAATGAATTTTCCTTAAAAAACATTTTTCAAAACACAGTATAGGAATAAATTAAACCTCTTTGCCAGTTAATGAAAGCAGCTCTGGTTTCACTTTTGAAAACAATCAAACTATAGAACTATGTATGTACACTGATATTTATTCCCTGGGGCATTCTCTATTGTGGGAACATTTAGAAATGTCTAAAGCCTGTATGCACTATTGAAACTTCTCCTGATTTCTCTTGTAGAATATATTTCTGTATGCTCCCATTGCATTTTCCAACTGGATAAATATGTAATAGCAAAATACATTAAATAGAATAACATATCATTCTGCTGTTGTTGACAGTATTCCTGGCTCCTTCAGTACTTTGTGTTTTTTTGACATAGCAAGGTACCAATTCATTAACTGAGAGCAAAGTATGAGCTGAAAATCAGACGGAAGTTTTCATGGCCTTACTAAACGCAAACCTATAATTTTTTGTAATGCAGGGTATATGACCAGGCAACTTTAAATCCACAAGACTAAGTTCCACTTTATTAATTTTTATTTTGATATACAGTGTGGAACAGGCCCTTCTGGCCTAACAAGCCGCACAGCCCAGCAGCTTAATTATTAACACTAGCCTAATCACAGGACAATTTACAATTAACCTACTAACTGCTTTGGACTATGGGAGGAAACCCACATGGTTCATGGGGAAAACATACAAAATCCTTGTAGATGGCACTGGAATTGAACTCTGAAACACCCCAAGTTGTAGTAGCACCATGCTAACTGCTATGATAACATGCAGACTTCTTGTGAGTCGACTCTGCCAGTAGAGTATAATGTAGTTGGAAATGGTGATAGAGCAATCTAAGGTAAAGATGATCCCGCCTGTGGTTTTGCAGCAGTGGATTATGTGTCTTACTTTGCGTATATATGTCCGTGCCATAAAGCTAATTGGGTTGGAACTACTGAGTTCTGGTCATATTTCCTTAAAGTTCTGATCTGCTACTTAGCAGAGGCTCGGGCCATGAGAATTAAACCACAGCAGTATTCCAGTACACAGAGACTTCGATAGGAAGGGAATGGCCGGTTCTCTTGTTAAAAGATCAGGATTTACAAAATTCTTACAGCTTTTGTGATCCTAGCTAGAGGTTATTGCTTTTTTATTGAAGTTTTGATAAAAATCTAATGATGGTTCATTCTCTGGGCCACCAAGCCAAGATACATTTGCTACCATATTGCAAGATAGAACTGATCTAGAAGATGATAGTTTGGCCTGTGCTATGCAATAAAAGAGCAAACTAATTGCTGAATGCTCAATGAAAGTTTGCTCCTGCACAACATGGCTGTATTCAGAATTTCAGGTTGTGTACTCTATATTCAATGGAACCACTGAACATGTGCTAGTCCTAGAGCGCATCATTTGAAACTGGCCGCTTTTCAACTTTACCTTGAGTCAGTCACTCTCTGGCCCTCCCTCCTTCGTAATAAAAGTGACAAGAACTTCCATCACCAAATCCCGAACTGATTATGATTCAGATCTTTTGCCACACTGATGTCTTAATCTGACCAAAGCTATGGAAACTGATGTAATTAAAAAGATTGAAACTATGCATCATGCTCTCAGTCCTCTTAAACATCAGTCTGAATCAGTTACTAAGAAATAAAGAACAATTTAACTTGTCATTCTGCTCTATTCCTTTCTCCACCATCCACATATCCTTCTCTCTGAAGCATCACTAGCAGCCACTGATTGACCTGGTTTTTCTTGTTTCATGGGGACATATATACATACATCTTGATTTACTGCACACTATTTATGAAGAACCATGTAAACGTGAACTCCATTATCATTTCTCTCATCAAAACTAATGAAGAGATAAAAGAAGATATAAAAGTGAGAAAAAGTGTACTCTGCTGTCTGTTCAGCTGTGATGGTTGATACCAGAAACATTCTGCGGGCAACTGGCAAATATTATGCTGAGGCAGGGAATGAGTTTCAATGGATTGTTAAGGTTAATTTCAATTGGACAAAATTCTAAACATTTAATCTCCATTCATTCGCTCCAACTAATTCAGTTATTCATCAAAGGAGATGCTACACTCTAAGTAGAATATTTCTCAGTTACCCGGCTTTTAATTATCAAAGAATGCAGCCTGTCAGATGATATTTATCTCCTAAAAACAGCCATCCATTTTCTCTTTGATATTCTGTACAATACAGGCTTTATCTAGATTGAGCCCGTGAAAATATATAACTATAGACTGTGGTATTAAGATACAATATGGTTCTTTTTAATCTGCAGTAGAGAAACCCAGATTTAAAGTTAAGTATTTCTTGTCAAACATGTTTTTACAATGATATTAATCGTCAGCACTATGAGGAAAGGCAGGTTTAAAATTGCTCCTTGTTGGGAATACACTGTGCGAGTTAGAAGTAATTTTATACCTTTCTTCACATTCAGAGTCTGTACTGAAAAATTTCAGTAACAAGAAAAAAGGAACTATATTCAAATATATCTTGATAATGTTGAAACTTGTTTCCGTACACAATAAGCTATTTGGGATGTGTAATCTATCACAGATCATTATCTTTTAGCCTTTCAATTTACAAGCTTGTCAGAATGTCCTTTTTACTGCTCATTGAAAGTATAGTCCTTACAAAGTCAAGAATACTCTATCTATTCTGGTTTATATCTATATCTATCATGTAATACACATGATAGCATGCATGCTAAAGTACAGTTGTACATCTCCGTAAGTATAGATCAACCAAGTCCTATCGCAAGAACACCCTAACTCCTAGTACTGTAACATGAGAATTTCTTTACTGGAAAAATAGAATAGGAATAAGATTTGGCTTTTCAAAGCTCATCAACCTTTGGCCCATGATGCTGTGCTAACCTTTATAACTACTCTGAGATAAATCTAACCCTTCCCTCCACATAGCCCTCCATTTTTCTTTCATGTACCTATCTCAGAGTGTCTTAAGTGTCCCTAACGTATCTGCCTCTACCACTACCCCTGACAATGCATTCCATGTACCTACCACTCTCTGTAATGAACCTACCTCTGACTTCTCCCTGATACTTTCCTTATAATTAAATTCGATTATTACTGATCAAGATTCTCCCAACTTAAAATTACAGCTATATTGATTCCAAAAGGGGTAGAGATAGTAAGCAGAGTTCCAAATTTGTATCAATCTACATTGGCATTTTTGATTTTAATATTATGCCAATGCCCCAGATTCCAAACCTGGAGAAAAGAATCTGTGACTTAATTGTATTAATGTATTATTTAAAATAAAATCTCAGTTAGACTACCTTTGATCCAAATTAACAAAAAGACCAGAACTAAACTTTTTCAGCCTTGCCATAAAAAAAACTTACCTGTCGTACTCTGCAAGACCACCAATACCTTTCCTGTTGTACTCAAGTATGAAGGTAATTGACCAGATGAGGCCTGGTAGCAAATACAGTACGACACAACTTCCTTATTTATCTATATAATCCCCTTGACAGTAGGATTAAAATTCTCAGGTTTTCATCTTGCTTTTTAGTATTTGGTCCTGATGAAGGGTCTCAACTTGAAATGTCGACTGTTCAAACCTCTCTATTGATGCTGCCTGAACTGCTGAGTTCCTCCAGTATTTTATGTTTGTTCCTTTGGACTCCCACCACCCCCAGAATCCCCTGGCCCTGATGAAGGGTCTCATCCCAAAACATTGGCTGTTCATTCCTCCCCATGGATGCTACCTGACCTGCTGAGCTTCCCCAGCATTCTATTTTTGTTCCTCTGGATTTCCAGCATATGCAGGATCTCGTGTGTTTATGCTTTTTAGTAGTTGTGTGTTAATTTTTCGTAATCAGTGCAATGGGATTTTAAGGGATACCATAGGATATGCCAGGAGGAGTAACTGCAGGACATTCTGTAGATAATATATAAGTGAGTGTGCTGGTGGAGGGATTGAATATATGATGTAGTGAATATAACAATTATTCTGGATGGTGTTGAACCATAAGTATTGCTACAGTTGCAGGTAAGTGGACAATATTCCTTCACACTCCTAATGGCTGTCAGGAGAAGGGAGGAGGGTCACTCACTACAGGAAGACCATCTTCTGGTCCACTCTAGTAGACTATTTTTGGAAGGTGAAGGACAACCTCTTCATATTCCTTTAACATAAGCACGGACAACCATGCTGCAGTTCACAAAGAGAACCACATATGCTCTATGATAGTATTTCTAATTCTTGGTCTATGACTACGATATCATTCGATTCAGTTTTCTTCAGGAAAGTGCTATAAAATGAAAAGACCAGATAGTCTTAGAATGGCCAGTAATTTCAATTCAAGTACAATGAAAATGAAGTTGAAGGGATTTTGGCAAGAACAAGGATGGCCTCAATTACAAGCTGGCTTCAGGAAAATATCTACCATCAGCCGCCCCCCCCCCCCCCCCCACCCATCACCTCTCTCTGGAACCTCTCCTCCTTCCCTTCCTCTCATGGTCTAATTCCCTTCTACCACATTCCTTTTTCAACCCCTTCCCTTTTCTACCTACCACCTCCCAGCTTCCCACTTCATCTCCCACACCCCCGTTCACCCACCTCCCCCCTCCTCCTTATTCTGGCTTCTTTCCCCTTCCTTTCCAGTCCTGATGAAGTGTTTTTGCCAGAAACATCAACTGTTTATTCCGTTCCATGGATGCTGCCTGACCTATGGAGTTCCTCTAGTATTTTGTGTACTGCTCTGGATATCTAGTATCTGCAGAACCTCTTGTGTTTATGCCACAGGATAATTAACTATTCTAAAAAAATGGATAAAATTGAATACATTTCAACACAAAGATGAAAGATTTCAATGAAAAATTCTATCCAATCTGCCATTTTTATTTTATTTAGAAAAATCAGCTTCACCATATTCAGATTAATGGCTTATCTGAGCTTCCCATCATCTTTTAAATACTTTTTCTTTGACCTTCCTGAAATGTTGTTTGCATGAGCCAGTAAATAAAACAAAGAAGGCTCAGTGCAGAATTTCCTCCCATTTATTACGCAGACAACACAGCAGCAAGATATTCAGCCACTCCTTTTTGTGTGGCTCCAGAGCAAATGACCTTTGTAATTGTAACTGAGTCACTGGAATTCTACCGCCCAAACCATAACCACCACCAGAGTCACCTTCTGTTCCCAACCCCCCACTCAAAACTCTTATTTGAACGTGCTCATGCCAAACCAAGAGGAAGACAGGAAGAAAAACATTCATAATTAACCATTGTTTCAAGAGTCAAAATTTCTTACATAGGACTGGTTCATGGCTCCAGAACTTCCAAGGAAGTCTGTTCGTATATATCACAATGTGTGTTGCTGTTTTCCTAGTGGAGAGCCAGTCAGATAGCATCCTCTGTAAACCTGCTGTAGCAGCAGGCAAATTGCAACCCATACAGGTCCTTTCTCATTCAGGAGCTAATTCAAGTCGTGACCAAACTCCCAAAGCACTTCATCTCAGTATCCAGTATTCACTTCATCTCAGCTGCCCGACCTGTTGAGTTCCTCCAATGTGTTGCTTTGACCACAGCATCTGCAGTGTATTTTGTGTTTACTTCATCTCAGTAGATGTGAGTGCGACTGGGTGATAGAGATTGAGACAGCTCATCCTGTTTTACTTGGGCACTGGTATAATTTGTGTCCTTTTGAAGCAGGTAAGAATCTCAGACTGCAGCAGTGAGCAGCTGAACACTCCAGCTAGTGGGCCAACACAAGTTTCTCGTACCTTGCCAGGTATGCAATCGGGCCTGACACTTTGCGAGGGTTCACTCTCTTGAAAGATGTTCTGATGACAACTTCAAAGACAGATTATAAAGTCTCCCGGTGTAGTTTTATTCTCTTGTTCAAAGCATGCATAAAAGGCACTGAACTCATCCAAAACTCAAAAAAAAATCTAAATTCCATGGTGAATAAGATCCTTTCAGAGCAGGTATTATTGCTTAGGAGGAGCTGGACTAAAATTATCACTGATGCTTAAAACAAAAAAAAACAGCCTCTAAATCAAGGTATTGTCAATCCTCTAGCCAAGCTATATGATACTTCCCCATCTAGGAGATGCATTTTGGAATTAATTTCCACTGAACAAGTTTATGGCAATCATCATTTAGTCACGTTTTCTGAACCTATAGCTATTATTAGTTTAATCATTATGTTTGCTTAAAATGGATCTCTTAAATCATTTTTGGGAACTCATATTCTCAAAGTGGTCTCTTTGATTTACTGTCGTGTTATCTGCAGAGCCTAAGATGTACATTTTTTTTCTTTAGCTAAAACACCAAAAGGGCTTGGCAAGCTTTAATAAATCTTGTCATCTGATTATTTTGCATGCTTAATTTATTACTCATTGACTTCATGGAATGTATCTTCAGAAATATATCTATTCAATTTTAGCACAATCAATATCTTGAAGCTACTTAACAACACAGGACAGTTTAGCCCATGCATGTAAATTATATTAAAGTTTGACAACAATCCAAAAAAAAAATGAAGCAACATTGAGGGACACTTTTTTAAATGGATATAGAACCTCCAAAGTTACACATGGCTGCACTGCCATTAAAGCAAAAAATGATTCATAAAAGAGAGTAGTAGGTGGGCTCTTTTCCAGTATATTTTAGGTGCATTTCATACTCCTTTGTTCTGACCTTGTTTTTCGGAGCCAAGCTCACTATATATTTTAAACAAATGTGTAGTGTAGGCCTCCGTTAGTCTTGATAGACCATGGATTTGCACCTTGGAAAGTTTCCAGGGCGCAAAGCTTGGGCAAGGTTTTTTTTTTTAAAATGGAAGACCAGCAGTTGCCCAAGCTGCAAGTCTCCCCTCTCCACACCACTGATGTTGTCCAAGGGAAGGGCATTAGAAACAAATGTTCAGTTCTTCTTGCAAAATTACAGAACATATTAACAGTTGGCCCAACAAGCCTATCCCACATTATGTAGAAGAGAATCTCACAATCCGTGGTCATCCTGAAAGGTCCTAAAACTGAAGTGCAGTTATGCAAGAAAAACAATTTGCAAGAAACAAGTCTCTACAACTGGTAACATGATAATAACTGAAAAATCTATTTTAGTTATGTTGAACAAAGGATAGATACTAGCTAAGACACCAAGGATAATCTTCCTTTCTAAAAAAATGCCCCAACACCTTTAGTGTGAACTGAGAGGATAGATAAAGCTTCAGGCTAACAGCATGTTTTCCCATTATCGAGGAAATCTTCAAAACGCAATGCCTAAAGAAGGCAGTTTCCACCATTAAGGACCCTCACCACCCAGGACATACCTTGTTCTCATTACTACCATCAGAGAGGAGGTACAGGAGCTTGAAGACAGACATTCAATGTTTTAGGAACAACTTCTTTCTCTCCATCATCAGATTTCTAATCAATGCATGAACCCATGAACACGGCCTCACTATTTTATTCTATTTTTGCACTACTTATATAATTTTTTTATAATTCTTATTGTAACTTATAGCAAAACATGTATCAAGTATACTGCTATCATAAACATCAAATTTCACAATATACAGTATGTCAGTGATAATAAACTCGATTCTGAGATTTTAAATGTCCACTTTTTGATTCAATCTTTAAAAAGGATGTCAAAGTCTTGGAGGTGTAGACAAGATTTATCAGATAACTGAAAAGAATCTGGAGAGATTTTATTTTAAATGCAGTATTCTTTGATGCTGGAAGTCTTCTGTAAAAGATGAAAACAGCACTAATGATAGCTTTCAGAAAGGTGTGGATATAGACATGGAAAGGAGAAAAAAATAAAAATAATTACAGGTTAATGAAAAGCAGGAGGAAAACTAACTGAACAGGTATTTCAAAGGATTGGTGATGTTAATGGCTTCTTATTAGTGCTGGGATTGAATTACATAATATTAAGAGGCCAGGTCATCAGTGAAATGTTTACAGAAACATTGACAACCTTAAGTGGTTCATGATATTGAACTTCACACACTATACTATAGTTTTTCAAACTTAAAAATATATCTCTTAAGAAAACAAATTCAGATAAAATGCACTAGAATTTAGATAACATTGAGATACTAAGTTAAAGTAATAGTTGAAATATGCTTTTAATACATTTTATAAAGGCAATAATTTAATCATTAATATTCACGAAAGGTGGAGAATTGCCAAACTCAACTTTCATTCCAATATTAACAATGATGAGCTAATTATTTCAGTAATTTTTGCACAGGTATTAAGAAGATTGCTGTATAGTTGTCTTGTATTAACAAATTAGTCCAATTATTACTTCAACTGAATTACATTCTAAATTAATCAGTCTTTCACACAATAAAGATGCACAATGTTTTTCATATCTATTTTACTCTATAGATCACCTGACTATGCACACAATTATTTAATGTGATTAGCATGATTATTGGCTTTCCACTGCCAATTTAAGATTTTGCCTTTGTTTAGGTCTAGTTATATTGTGTTATATTTACTATTGTTAATTCCCACTGACCAGAGAATTATAAAGCAGGGAAATAGGCCTTTTGGCCCAACCAGTGTAAGCTGACCAATTTGCCAACCTGTGAGAGTCATATTTGCCTACATTTGGCCTAAATCCCTCTAAACCCTTCCATTGCAAGTTATTTTTCTAAAACTATTAGAGATTTTTGTAAAATGTTTGAAATTTATTTCCATACTTTATACTTTCATAGTGGATTAACCTTGTTATTTTATAGTGCAGTTCACACTACTGGTAAATAACTGCTTTGAAAACTACTGTGTATCCTTTTTCATGATAGGAGGTTTTGCAAAGCTTATAAATATTTTTGCAGTTTTATTTTAAATTAAATGACACAGCATGAACAATTACACAGTTGAAGAAATGTTTGGAACACTAATAATGGGAACTATGTGAATTGCTGCGGCTGAATTTAATTATACAACTGCTATATCAGTAATGCAATAGTTAAAATTTCTAGGGTATTGTGCAAGATGGATTTCGGTAGGACGCAAAGAGTCCTTGTTAAATTTTTGTGAATTTTGCTTTAAGTTGATTCCCCATAAAAGTTTTCATGTTTTATTGTTTTACAACATTGAATCACAGTGGATTTAATTTGTCTTTTTTGACACGATCAACAGAAGAAGATTTTTTCTGTGTCAAAGAGAAAACAGTTTTCTGCAAAGTGATCTAAATTAATTACAAATATAAAGCATAACTGATTGCATAAGTATTCACCCCCTTTAATTTGAACACCAAATCATCACTGGTTTAGCCAACTGTTTTTCAAAGTCACATAATTAGTTAAATGGAGATCACCGTGTGTAGTGAAGATGTCTCAAATGATTGAAGTAAAAAAAAACTGTATCTGGAAGGTCCAACTGCTGGTGAGTCACTATGAAGACAAAAGAACAGTCCAAGCAACTATGTGAAAATGATATTGAAAAGCAAAGTCAGGAAATGGATACAACAAAATTTCCAAGTCACTGAATATTCCTTGGTGTACAGTTAAGTCAACCGTCAAGAAATGGAAAGAATATGGCACAACTGTAAATCTGCCTGCAGCAGGCCATCCTCGAAAAAATGAGTGACCATGTAAGAAGGGGACTAGTGAGGGAGGCCAACAAGAGACCTATGACAGCTCTGGAGGAGACACAAGCTTCAGTGGCTGAGACGGGAGAGACTGCGCATACAGCAACTGTTGCCAGGGAGTTTCACCAGTCACGACTTTAAGGGAGAGTGGCAAAGAGAAAGCCACTGTTGAAAAAAAAACTCACATGAAATCTTGGGTAGAGTTTGCCAGAACATAATCAAAAACACATCATCTGTACCGTGAGGCCTGGTGGTAGTTGCATCATGCTGTGGGGATGCTTCACTGCAGCAGGTTCTGGAAGGCTTGTGAAGGTCGAGGGTAAAATGAATGCAGCAAAATACAGGGAAATCCTGGAGGAAAACCTGATGCAGGCTGCAAGTGAACTGTGACTTAAGAGAAGATTTGTTTTCCAGCAAAGCAATGACCCCAAGCATAAAGCCAAAGTTACACAGGAATGGCTCATGTCCTGGAGTGGCCAAGTCAGAGTCCAGCCTCAATCCAACAGAGTATTTGTGGCTGGACTTGGAAAGGGACGTTCATTCATGATCCCCATATAATTTGACAGAGCTTGAGCAATTTTGTAAAGAAGAATGGGGAAAAATTGCAGTGTCCAGATGTGCAAAGCTGATATAGACTGATCCACACAGACTCAAGGCAGTAATTTCTGCCAAAGATGCATCTACGAAATACTGACTTGAAAGGGTTGAATATGAGAACATAGAATAGTACAGCACATTACAGGCCCTTCGGCCCACAATGTTGTGCCGACCCTCAAACCCTGCCTCCCATATAACCCCCCATCTTAAATTCCTCCATATAACTGTTTAGTAGTCTCTTAAACTTCACTAGTGTATCTGCCTCCAACACTGACTCAGGCAGTGCATTCCACGCACCAACCACTCTCCGAGTGCAAAACCTTCCTCTAATATCCCCCTTGAACTCCCCCCCCCTTACCTTAAAACCATGTCCTCTTGAACTGAGCAGTGGTGCCCTGGGGAAGAGGCGCTGGCTGTCCACTCTGTCTATTCCTCTTAATATCTTGTACACCTCTATCATGTCTCCAATGCAATCAATTATTTTGATTTTATATTCGTAATTAATTTAATCACTTTGTAGACATCTGCTTTACTTTGACACAAAAGTCTTTTTCTGTTGATCAGTGTCAAAAAAGTCAAATTAAATCCAATGTGATTCAATTCTGTAAAAACGATAAAACATGAAAACTTCTGGTGGGGGGGTTGGGGGTGAATACTCTTTATAGGCACTGTATTATTAAAATTTTTTGCTTTTCAATTAATGTTAAAATCATCTATTTTTGGCCTTTGCTTTTAGCTGCATACAAGTACAACTTTGCTCAGTTAATTGCATCAAAAGCTTTTGTTTTTTTAAATATACCCCTTCAGTTCTTAGGCAGTTATCAAAGAGGTGAACAGTACCTGGCAAAAAAAAAACAGATCTGTCAACATGTATAATTAACATCAAGCTATGTAACATCAAGAACAGTGTATGCTAGTATAATCCTACAATGAACTTACTGCAAAATGTAGTATACGAGCTGTTTGAAGTTTGAAAATGCTGGAAGCTGCTCCCTGTCATTCAATGGGTCAGGCAGATCATGTAAATACAATAGGTCTGATTTTTCATTACAACTGAGTGAAACTGCTGACAGACACAGACTAGCTATGGTGACTTAATTAATGTAACATTTGTTTATATATGCAAAATATGAAACAGAGTTGCTACTTTTTCCATTGAGTTAGCATATTCAGATAAGCTCATAACTCTCAAAATTTTTACTAACATTGGCTAACATCAATAACTAAGTGGTGATTTTTATTTGTTCCAACTGAACCTTCATCTAACAATTTAATGCCAAAAATTATTATTTTTTGACTGAAAACCTACAGTTACTCAAGACTGCAGAATGCTTCTTCTAGTTTTGCCAGTTTTGGGGAACCCACATGACTGCATTCAACAGCCTGATTTAAATTCCTTAATGGCAATGTGACATCACAAGAAGCAAGACTGTAAAAATGCACTCCCCATTTTGTTTGCATTCTTCTCCCCTCTCCCCTCTCCCCTCTCCCCTCATGCTAGTTAATACAGAGTCTGCCTCCACTTGTTGGGGAAATTACCTTTTTTGGTTATCTGGCTGAGGAATCCACATTGCCATGTCTAAAATGTACAGCAGAACTATTGAAGGTAACAATAAACATTTAAAATGTTTTATTGCAAATAGTCTTGCATTATCTAAAAGGGCCTTCATTTTTTTGTTTCAATTAATACTATACTAATTTGTTCTTCTAATTTGAGTGAAAGCTTTAACCAAAATAAGCCTGGAATACGTAATTTTGATTAACAATCTTTTATGATTCTGAAGGGTGTTGCATTGTATTACACTTTGAATAGATAATTGGACCAAGGAAGACTTTTATCTGCTCACATAAACAAAAATGCTTTCATTGTATTAGTCAAAGAGCAAAGAATTCTCCTGCTGTTCTACCCAACATACCTTGTTCAAGCAACAGCACTGAAGAAAATGAACTAGTCAGTGTACCATCGACAATTAATTGACTCTGTCTTTATGATCGACATCACACTTTCGATCCAAAGCTTTTAAAGAGACTTTTAAAAGTTTTATTTTCTTTTGGAGTATTTAAATGGGCACTTACACTCAGTGGCCACTTTATTATGTACACCTGCTCATTAATGCAAATATCTAATCAACCAATCAAATGGCAGCAACTCAATACATAAAAATGTGGAAGAAATGTGATCAAAGTGACTTTGACCATGGAATGATTGTTGGTGTCTGATGGGGTGGCTTGAGTATCTCAGAATCTGCTGATCTCCTGGGATTTCATACAGTCTCTAGAATTTACCGAGAATGGTGTGAGAGACAAAAACCTTCCAGGGAACAGCAGCAGTTCTATAGGTGAAAATGCTTTATTAATGAGATGTCAGAGGAGAATGGCCAGACTGGTTCAATCTGACAGCAAATGTGGAAGAAATATGAAAAATATTTCAAAATAAACATGTGTTACAATAGTAGTGAGCAGAAGGGCATCTCTGAACGCGCAACACGTCAAACCTTGACATGGATGTCCTACAGCAGTAGAAGACCACTGGCATACACTCAGTGGCCACTTTGTTAGGTGCAGGAGTTACCTAATACTGAGTATATATTATTTGTTCACTGCTCTACTATTGCTCATGTAATCCTTTTGCTCAAGCCAAAGTCGTTGATTATTTTCCGTAGCATAACCTTTGGAAGGAAATGATGAAGTATTTACATTCCAGAGTTTGATTTCAACTAAACATGTTCCCCCCCCCCCCCCCCCAACTTTGTCCTTAAAACTTATCCTTATAAAGTCAGTTGAAACACTTCAAACATAACTTGTGCATTAGGAAATTATTTGGATAACTGATAACAGGTTATTTATTTTTTAAGACAATATTCATCACACACTGAACAAATAAATTTTGTTTATTCAAACATTCAGAGAGATTGGTTTATTGTAATAATCTTAATTTCATCTTTCCTTTGAGATAGAAGTCTTTGCTATAGTGGTAGCATACTGCTCCCATTTATATCATTTTATATTTAAATTTTGTGAGTGATATATTCCTCCTCTCTTTATAGCTACTGCTACTTCACAAGCCCCATTTTCCATTAACCACATTTGTAAGTGACCATTCCTCTCATTCAGCCTAAACCCTGTACATTGTGAGACAGTTCTGCCATTAAGCCCATCACATTTTTGAGTATAGGATCTCTAAATGCTTAAATTTTGGCAGAACCTCCTGGAAAGCAAACATAGTGTGAATACATTGGGTTAGAATTACCTGCTGGAAGTCAAATCCATTGTTAAATGTTTGAATTTGTTCATGCTAAATAGTTTCTTCCCCATTTTGGCATTTAGCCTCTTTAGCTTTGCTGGAGGTTACATCTTTGCTTATAAGATTTTTTTTTAAAACTGGCCTTCTGGTCCAACTTTTGTCCAGCTATACAGTCCAAATATTTGCAATTGCTCCACAGAAAAAAACCCAGAAACAAATACTTATTTCACAATGTGCACTCATTTATAAAATCCAACTTCCTTTCACAAGCCTGACTGCACAACCTACATAGAGTGTAATTGATGCAAAGATCCGTCAAACTGCAAGCTGTGTCACACTCTTCCCGCTATCAACGACAGACCAGATGTTGCTCTGTTTAACTTCAGATGTCCTCATCTTTATAATGTTTCATTGGTGGATCCCATTCCAAGAAGGGTGTGAACTGGTAGCTGCTCCTGCTATTGGTCATTTTGCATTTTGCCTAATAATGTGGCCACTGAGTATATAGTCATGATCTTCTGCTGTTGTAGCCTATTCACTTCATGGTTTAATGTGCTGTGCATTCACAGATGCTCCTCTGCACACCACTGTTGTAATGTGTGGTTATTTGAGTTACTGTCACCTTCCTGTTGGCTTGAACCAGTCTGGCCATTCTCTTCTGCCCTCAATGTTCAAAGTAAAATTATCAAAAACAACCCAGAGATTTACTTTCTTGCAGGAATACACAGTAAATCTAAAAAACACAATAGAATTAATGAAAGTCTGCACCCAACAGGACAGACAAACAACTAGTGTGCGAAAGTCAACAAACTGCAAAACAAAAGAGGAAAATATAAATAAATAATAAATATGAGAACAGGAGATGAAGAGTCCGTAGATTGTGGGAACAGTTCAGTAACGGGGCAAGTGAAGTAGAGTGAATTTAAACCCTCTGGTTGGTAATAAGTGACCTTGAACTTGGTGGTGTGAGTCCTGAGACTTCTGTACCTTCTTTGTGATAGTAGTAGTGAGAAAAGAGCATGACCTGAATCGTAGGGGTCCCCGATGATGCATGCTGCTTTCCTGCGACAACACTATGTAAACATGCACAATGCAGCCAGATTTTTAATCTCCCTCCTAGATGCTGATTTCTCATCACCTTTGATTTGGCTAAAGACAGTGGTGTCATCAATAAACTTAGATATGGCATTGGAGCTGTGCTTAGCTTCACAGTCATAAGTGTGTAGAGAAGGGGACTAAACATGTAGCCTTGTGGTGCACCTGTGCTGTTGGAAATCGTGGAGGAGATGTTGTTGCCAATCTGAACTGACTAGGGTCTGCAAGTGAGGAAATTGAGGATCCAACTGGACAAGGAGGTATTGAGGCAAAGGACTTGAAGCTTATTGATTAGGTTTGAGGAGATGATTCTACTGAATGCCAAGCTGTAGTTGATAAAGACCATCCTGACGTATGCATCTTTGCTATCTAGATTTTCCAAAGTTGAGTGACAAGCCAATGATACAACATCTGATGTGGATCTGTTGTGCCACTAGGCTAATTTGAGCGGATCCAAACAGCTTTTCAGGCAGGAGCTGGTAGTTTTCATCACAAATTTCTCAAAGTACTTTATCACAGTGGATGTAAGTGCCACTGGATGAGTCATTGAGACAGTTAGTATGTTCTTCTTGGGCAGCTGTATGATGGAGTCTGCTTGAAGCAAAAAGTTATAGACGTCGGTGAACATTCCAGCCAGCTGATCAGTTACTCCATCTGGGCCAGATGCTTTCAGCGGGCTCACCCTCCTGAAGGATGCTCTCATGTTCGCCTCAGAGACTGAATACCCAGTGTCACCATGTTTTGACGGCATAGAAGGCATTGAGCTTGGCTTCACTTTTGTAACAATTAATTGCATTTAGGCCCTGCCACAGCTATTGTACAATCTTCAGTGATTCAAGTTTGGTATGAAATTACCATTTCACACATAAGAGATATTTCCTAAGATCATACCTGGACCTCTTGTATCTTACTTGGTTGTCAGACCTGAATGCCACTGATCTGACACTCAGCTGAGTATGGGTCGCATGGTTCATCCTGAACTTCAGGTTGGGGAAGACTGAATGACTTTGTAGGGAAACACTCGTTTATGTCTTTTTTTAAAAAAAAATGAAGTCTGTGACAACTGTGGTATATTCATTCAGCTCCTTTGAGTTATTGAACACATCCCAGTCCACCTGCTCAAAGCAATCTCATAGCTCCTCCTGTCTCCTGCGACCACCTCTTTGTTGTCTTTATCCCTGGAGCCTTACTCTTAGCCTCTGCCTCAATATAGGTAAGAGGACAGCCAAGTGATCAGATTTCCCGAAATCTGGTCTAGGCATGGAACAGTAGACACTCCTTATTACAATATAGCAGTGGTGAAGTATACTGTGACCGTTAGTGCTGCAGGTTATATGCTGATGATAATTGGGCAGAGATTTCTTCAAACAAGTCTGCTTGCAGTCTCTGACTATGATTTGAAATGCATTGAGGGGGTGGCTGTTTCTTGTTCACTGATGGCAGCATGCAATATGTTGAGTGCCTGTTTAATCCCTCTCATTAACAAGGCATTTTCATCCACAAAACTGCCACTCACTGGATACTTTTTATACCATTCTCTGTAAACTCCAGAGACTGTTGTGCACTCAAACCACCCTATCTGGCCCCAACAGTCATTTAGATCACAGTTTCCCCCCCATTCTAATGTTTGGTCTGAACAACAATTGAACCTCTTGACCATGCTATTATGCTTTGAGTTGCTGCCACATGATTGGCTGATCAGATCCTGCATCAACAAGCATAGGTACACCTAACTTACGTTTTTAAATCTATCAAACTACCCTTTATTAGATGCATTTCCATGCAACTATTCTCTGTCATCTTTCCTTCAAACCCTCTTCACTTGATTGCAGAAATGTTTCTTCCTTTTTCAACATTTCTTGCAAGAAGATTTGAGTTTCAATATACTAGGCTGATGGTCAGCCCATAAATGGTTCCTTCTCAATGGCAATAAACAGACCTTGGATTGGCAATGGCAATAAACAGACTTTCACAACATTGAGACACCCCAAAGCATTTGACAATCATTGCGTTCCTTAAAAAGTATATCCTTATTTTAGGAAGCATGGCTGTAAAGACTACAGATGTTGAAAATCCTGGAATAAAATCAAAACGCTGTAAATGGTCAGCATCTGTGGAAAAGTATGTATGGAAATGCATTTTTTCTTTCCACAGATGGTGCTGATTATTTCCAGAACTTTGCTTTTATTTTAGAACTTCCAGTATCTGCAATCATTTTGACTTTCAATGACCAGTTTTACAATTTGTCCAGGAATAAATATTGGCCTGAACACTGGAGATTCCAGCAAAACACTAATAATCCAGCATTCAATTGTTCAGAAATCCTGATGGTCCAGCATCTAGCTCATGAATTAATTCAGATAATGCATGACCAGAACCAGGAGTTGAAATAGGCGCCAGGATTGGAATACAGACTGTGGGTCGTATACAAGGCTGGGTCAGGAGTATATTTGCAGCATGGTCCAGAGGATTTGTTCCCTGCTCCTTTTCAATTCTGTGGGTTCATTGGAAAATTATGTAATTTGTATAAATCTTGGAATAAAAGCATTCAATTGGGAAGTAACATCTAATAGTTGAGAAAATCTGCTATTCTATCATTACCAAAGTCCAAAGGGTACTGGGTAACAAGTTTTACTAAATTACTTATGTAATGCCCTGGCTAACATTTCCACTGCTATGCTGCGAGGTAGTTTATATTAGCAGTTTTTTATAAAAGCAGTGTGCCATGCTGGAAGTGTGTTTTGGCTTCAGCTAAGATAAAGGCCCAGGTTGTCCAACTTAGTCATGATTGTGGGATGTGAGAGAAAGTTTTAGAGAGCCTAGGGGAAGAGATTTCTGAAGGACAGTAGTCTGGTTTGGGGTCTTTTTGGTCAGAGCTGCGGAGCGGGGGACAGAAGGGAAGATGCCACAGAATGCCATTGGAGGGAGAGTCCCCACTGCCAGAAGTGCTTCGTGCAGATGAATAGCTCGAAGGAAGAATGGCCAACGCTCCTGAGAGACAGCCAGTTTGTTTGAGATGGACTCAGAATGTGGCAGGTGCTTTCACGCAGACCATGGGTCCAGCTTGTGAGTAAGAGATACACCCTCGAATACTCCAGCATGAGCTCCAACACCATGTGCACAACGGATTGGTTTAACTGTAATGGGCCCTTTTCTTTTCTTTTTCCTATTAACTATTAATTAAGCTGACACTGGTAGATATACTTTCATTATAATTGTATGCGGTGTACAATCTGCTATTTCCTGCTGACCAATACAGGTGTCCCCCGCTTTACAAATGTTTGTTTTACAAAACACCTATATTAGTAACTTGTTTTCACATTGCAAAGAGGATTTTCGCTTTGAAGATAATTTTTCCCATATAAATTAATGGTTCTTCGCTTTATGCCATTTCAACTTAAGAAAGGTTTCATAGGAACGCTCTACCTTTGTAAGGGGGGGGGGGGAACAGCTGTAATTGTGTATGGGCAGTATTTACAGGGCACTCGCTCAAATCCAGGTTCCTTGAAACAGAAAATCACAACATTCCCACTTGTTTGAACCATAAATCATACTGAAGCTAGACGTATATTGTTTATGAAAGGTGGGCTTCTCACCACTGAGTCAGTCACATGGCTGTCATAAGAGTTAGCTAATGAGCAGAGTTTGTACATGAGCCCTGGTGAGAGGTTACAATTGTGGGGGGCCATCCCCTGATGATTTCAGATGCTGTATGACTGCTGTTTTAGGATTGATTATGCGGTTTGTGTGTTTAAGCCAGTTGTCAGGCTAGTGTCAGGGAAATTGATTAAGGTACTTTATTATGGATGTCGCAGGGATAAAGGGTTGGTGCAAATGAAATGGTTATCCACAAATAATGCTTGTGTTCTGAAAGGGGTGGATGGAAATGAGGAATTCTATAAAAGAGTTGGAAAAAAGAGACTAGCAGTGATGTAACTGGAGTTGTGCTACCTGATTGGATGAGATACCCTGGAGAGGAGGGCTCACAGGCAGTCCATACTTTTAGAGAAGGGGAGCACGTAGCTAAAGGTGAAGACTTTAAAGACAAGTTGTTTTCATTGCTGTGAAGTGAGGGGAAAGAGTTGTGTAATGGGTTCTTCGGCAGTCGAAGGAAATCCTGTGCTGGTTTCAGCTATTACATCACTGGTTAATAAATGATGAAGATATTGTAGGCTATGAGTGTTCTCTGGAGCCAAGCCCGCGCCCGATGGGGAAGAAGAGTGTGAGGCTTAGGCAGAGAAGACATCTCAGTTAATGGTTGAGTGGCAGTGCTCTGATAATATGAAAAAACAGACTAGTAGAGAGTTTAGTGTCCATCAGCTGGTTATAGTGAGGTTCCTGAAGGCAGAAAACCCATTAATCACGTCAAATAATTATCTGTAAGCTCTGAAAGATGCTTTCAGCACTGCTGAAAAGTGCAGCCGATCTTATGAAGAAGCTTAGGCACACACCTGCATGCTTCAGACTTATCGGCTACCTATACTAAGCATCTGAAAGCATTAGAGAGGTACCATTAAAATTCAAAGTAAATGTCACCAGAAACAACCCCGAGATCCATTTTCTTGCTGGCATTCACAGTAAATACAAAGAAACATAACAGAATCAATGAAAAACACACACAAGACAGACAACCGGCATGTAAAAGACAACAATTTATGCAAATACAAAAAGAAAAAAACCACAATTAATAATAATAAATAAATAATCAGAGAACATGAGATGAGGAGTCCTTGAAAATGAGTCCAGCAGTTGTGGGAACAGTTCAGTGCTGTAGTGAGTGAAATTATACCTTCTGGTTCAAGAACCTGATGGTTGAGGGAATCTGGTGGGGGGAGATAGCCAACTCAGGTGGGGTGTGAGTTTCAATGCAGAAAAAACTACTAGGAAGGGCTGAAGAGTGTATGGCCGGACAGGGCTACAAAAGGAATTTACAGAAAGATATGCTTTCAAAAGTTTGAAGCATTGGGGGATCGTTGACAACTTCAAAGTGACCTGTTCCTTGTATTTCTTTCGTTTGGATGCACAACTTCCTCTTGATGACACTGTGCTACTTACCTCAGACTTGCACCTACAACAATTAAGTTTCAAATCCTCACCACTCATTGACTTGGTAGATTTTTTCTCTCATACATTCAATAATTTATAAACAACTATATTGTAATTATTAACACTAGTTATCATCTTATAGAAAAGCAGTATTTAAAATAAATAGATAAAGGAATGAAGGGCAAGCAGAATTACAAACTGAGACCATATGATATAGGTGAAGAATTAGGCTATTCATCCCTTCGAGTCTGCGATACCATTCCATCATATTTAGAATGATAAGCAAAAAAAAGCAAGATAATGGTAGAATTTCATATTCAAATTTCTTCAGTTAAATTGAAAATTATGGTCTTAAATCTAAATAAAATAAACTGCTAATGTATGAGAGATTAAGGTTGCTGTAATCATGTGGAAAATTACCTTAAAAGATCTGTTAGTGGACAGGTAATGGTCAGCATTCAAAGAAATAATACAGGATTTGTATTCTTCAAAATATCTTTGCTATTGTCATACAAGATTTCTTTTTACTAGCAATTAGGGTTTTATTGCAAACTACTGGTCTTGCAAAGCTCTGCAACCAGTCACTAGGAGCATGGTAGATCCTTGGTGAAAAATAATGTGAACAAATTTTGCAATTTTTGGAAGTTAATTAGCTCTGTAGATATCACTTACTTAATTTTGAAACACATCAATTGTGATAAGATCGTTTTAAGTACTGGCAACCAAAAACCAGAAGGATTCTGTCATTTGACACCCAACTGCTTTAATTATAAGTCTCATATTTGCATTAATTATTATAAATCAAATAGATCTACTATCCGAGTGAAAATGAAACAATTAGTAATAACTTTATATCAAGTCTCTTCACTGAAATATGCATTTAGAAATGGAAAATTGCATGAATTATTGTGTAAATACTATGCATGGAAGTTATACGTGTCTGTCCATCCACTTTCTCATTTTCTTAACACCACAGAAATTATTTTTTTTTTTAATGTCTCTTTGCTATATCATGCTGAAAGATGTCAGTGGGAAGGAATCAGCCCCTTTGTAGCTCCATGTTTAGTTCAAATTTTTGACAAGATGGCTCCAGCAGACAGATTTCTCAAGCATTCCTGAGGACTGTACACTCTTCTAACTCCACCGACATACATTGCACCATCCACAAAAACGTAACACCTTCCCATTACTGAAGTCCAAAAATTCTTTTCCAGCAATGCTGCAATTTACTTCTTTCAATTTGGTATGCAGCATTCAATGCTCATGAAGTGGTCTCCTTTATATGAGAGAAACCAAATGCAGAGTGGATGATGGCTTTGCAGAACATTTTTGTTCAGTCGACGAGAGTTTCCCTGAACTTCCAATTTTTAAAAAAAATTCATTCTCCATCACATTCTTACTCTGACAGATTTTGGCTGTTCTAACAAAACCAAACACAAGTTTGAGAATTAGCATTTCACCTTCCAGGCACCCGAACACTTTACAGCCTTCAGTATTTGATGGTAAATTCAGCAATTTCCAGTTTTCAGTTTGTGATGATTAGTTTAGATGCAATGTTATCAACCTGTATTATTACTTCTGTGTTACCCTTTCTACAAATGCTACCTGACCAGCTGGTATTTCTAGCATTGTCTTTTAATGTACAGCACATACAGTGTTCTGTATTTTTCTCGTCCTCTCCTTCATCTTTCCAGATTAACATCTACTATAAGACCACAAGGTACAAGAGCAGAATTAGGCCATTCTGTCCATCGAGTCTGCTCCGCCATTCCATCATGGCTGATCCTGGATCCCACTCAACTATATACACCTGCCTTCTCGCCATATCCTCTGATGTTCTGACCAATCAGGAAACTATCAACTTCCGTCTTAAATATACCCACAGATTGGCCTCCACCACAGTCTGTGACAGAGCATTCCACAGATTTACTACTCTCTGGCTAAAAAAAAAATAATTCTCCTTACCACTGTTCTAAAGAGTCACACCTCAATTTTCAGGCTGTGCCCTCTAGTTCTGGATATCATCACCATAGGAAATGCTCTCTCCACATCCACCCTATCTAGTGCACATATATCAACTGCAACTAAAAGCCTTTACCACCCTCTATCACCCAACACCAACGTGTGCTTGTTTTACTTGGTCTCAGCGCTATCATCCATATTCATTATTTTTACTCAAACTCTTTTCTTTGGTACCTAAAACACACTTGCTTTCTAGATTTTTCCCAATTCTGATGGAAGATCATTGGCCTGAAATGTTAACCCTGTTTCTCTTTCCACAGATGCTGCCTGATTTGCTGAATATTTCCATTTTTTGTGTGTTTGTATTGCATATTTACCTGATGACAGCACACCTACCTAAGCAGATCAGCATTTGAGCAAAGCTGACAGTTCTGGGATATTGGATTAGAGAAATAAGAATTGCCAACATACTAATAGTCCTTATCAAAGGATAAATAACTAATACAGATAATAGAATCACTTAAACATAGCATCACAAAAGTTAGGAAAAGTGATGATACTACACATTTCTCAATATTAGTTTTCAATTGGAATTAAGATCAGTATATTTGCTTTTGAACAAGCTGATGCACTGCTTAATAATACTGCTACATGAGAAATAGCAAAGTAGGAGATTCTGTGATACTTACTCGCAGCACATCAATTACCATATCTCTTGCTTCAAGTTCCCCCTCAAGCACACTGAAGAACATCAGTAACTCTGACTTGCTGAGATTTTCTAGGTTCATGATGGCTCTGCAAAACAAAAGTTCATCCACTAGTTAATGTTTTTAAACTTACTTTTCTCCTCTTTTGATGCAATGTTTAAGAAATATACTGCAACACACAGATGACTCCAGACAGAGTTAATCAAGACTGGTCCAATATATTAACAAATATTTCATTGTAATAGTTTGTACGTTGAAAAATCCTGCCTTTGAAGCTCTCTATGCCAACTTTAGGCTTTCTGAACCTTGTTAAATTTCATTAGCCTAGCAACACCTTTAAACATAATTCAACGGTGTATTAAGTATACAACATTCATTCTTCATCACCACTTTATTTAAGTTTCATTTAAAGTATCACAAGTGTTAGTCTATGGAATGGATTTTGTTTCTTTCTGCAGCATCTCTATGATCCACTGAGTATTTTCCAGCATTGTGCATTTTTATTTTTGATTTTTTTCATTGTCCAAAGAGGAAAAAAAACATGAGAGGACGTATGGCCTTTCCAGTTAGCAAATCACAAGAACAAGGGTCTTCTGTTCAACATTGTGTAGCACTATATTGGCACATTACCCATGTTGAGGAGCGATGAGTTCTTAGCAAATGACTTCTCCATTACAGTACTGATCCTTTGTGTTGACCAGACGTTTTACACTCAAACTTAAGAACAGGCTCTGGAAATTATTCTGAGTTGCTAGCAGGAAGATTACGAATGATGCAAGCAATGGATACTGCTAGTACCAAAGCAGCTATTCAAGCTTTTCATCAACCTTTAAAAGTCAATTCCATTCTAAAGGCCAACAGCCATACTTGTTATTACACATGCGTCTTTACTAACCCTTTTTCCATCAACTCCATCTCTGCTTTTGTCGCTCAACCTCTATCTTCCATTCGGTCATAGGGATCCTGACAGTGTTAATGTGGATAAGATATTTCACCTGGCTTAGGAGTCAAGAACGCTTGTTTATTCATTTTGTGCCACGTCATATGACATGGGCGATTGTGGTCTTTCCATGACAATGACAGTTCTTGGCAAATTTTTCTACAGAAGTGGTTTGCCATTGCCACTTTCTGGGCAGTGTCTTTACAAGATGGGTGACCCCAGCCATTATCAATTCTCTTCAGAGATTGTCTGCCTGGCATCAGTGGTCGCACAACTAGGAATGGTGATATGCACCAGCTGATCACACAACTATCCATCACTTGCTCCCATGGCTTCATGTGACCCAGATTTCTTTTGGGGGGGGGGGGGCAGCTAAGCAGGTGCTACACCTTGCCTAAGGGTGATCTGCAGGCTAGCAGAGGGAAGGAGCACCTTATATCTCCTTCCGTAGAGACATATCGCCACCCTCCTACCCAACAAGAGAACACTGCCTCTTTTTTTTGAAAAAAGGTGGGTGGTATTTATGACATATGTAAGAAATTTCTTCAGTGTTCAAATCTTTTGAGTTCTTCTCTTTAGGGTACTGTGGAGATTCATCTGACTGTTTGATCAGTATATGTACAGTACATTAAATTGATGGAGTCACAGGAACCAAATGGATGAACAGCTTTTAAAAATTTCATTGTGTTTTCTCTCCCCTGCCCCCCAACTCATGTGTCCTTGAGTTAAAAACTTTTCCAAGTACTAACGAATGGTTGACTATTTCTTACTCCACATGCTGCCTGATATGCAAAGCATTTCTGGCATTTTTGATCTTAATCCAATTTATGACCTTTTAATTTTAAAAGTTTGCCAAATTTGCAGCGCATGTAATCATCCTTTATGTAGAAATCTTAGAAATATCAATACCAACACTTGTCTTGTTTCCATCCAATGCATTTATTAATTACATTTACAGGACCCAAGTATTCTGGCTGTATTTGATCACCCAATCCCAACAGGCGAACCAAATGGGAAACTGCACTTTGAACCAGTGCACCTTGCATGAAAATGCCCTCATGTTCCTGCTAAAAATGGCATCCTGAAAAACAATGAAGGAATGCTATTTTGTGAGGCAATGTACAATATGTGCTATTTTGCGAGTTAGTGATGGTGTCACAGGATGATAATGAATGGCATCAAAAGCACGCAAGCCTGATAAGAACATTGCCGAAGTGAAGAAAGGAAACTGGTTCTATCATTTACATAACTGAATGTGTGTGAATGTCTCAAGACCTCCATACTTAATTGTACTTTGGGAGCTTGTATATGGTGTGTCCATAGACTCAGTGGCCATTTCATTCGGTGCACATGCTCGTTCACCAGCCAATCGTGTGGCAGTAACTGAATGCATGAATCATGCAAACATGGTCAAGAGGTTTAGTTGTTTCTCAGACCAAACAACAGAATTGCGAAGACGCCATGGTAGTGTACTGGTTAGTGCAGTACTACTGTCGCTCAGAACGTAGAATATATACAGTATACAACCTGAAATCCTTATTCATCGCGAACATCCATACAGCAGCAGGAATTAAAACCTGATGTTCTAAACTCCGGTGCTGTAAAACATTATGCTAATTGCGACTTTACCATGCTACCCACCAGATTCAATTTTATCAAGCAGCCAGTATTTCTACTCTAAATAATAATTTCGGTTCCAAAAGAAGAACAGAGAACACGAGCCGACTGGTGGAAAAGACCAAAGACGGGGCACGGGTCATGAATGACTCCATTTTGAAACATCGAGAAAGATTGAAGATTGAGACAATTGCAGAGAGGGTCAGCAATGGAGAACACAGGGGCAATGACGGTCGGTAGCCGGATCGGCAGCATTCAGACCTGGCGCAGCAGTCACTCTTCACGGAAGGACTAAGTTCATGCAGCTGCTCTCCTCAAATGCGGAGGGGCAGAAGTTTTCAATATTCTGAGATTTGTGAGATTATTGGACTATCCTTTATATTGGTCTTCTTCAGTTTTTTCTTTCTTGTGGCTAATTTGTGCGTGGGCAATATGTTAGTTTTTGTGAGAAGGGGTTGGGGATATGGGGTCTGATTTTCATGTTGATGTTTTTCTGTGTGGGTAATCTCTTAGCTTTCTGTTTGAGAAAGGAGGTCGGGGGTTTGATGCTACTGTTGCTGATTTCTTCTGCGTGAGGGGGAGTTGATGTCTTTTCTTTCAACAACCCTCATGGTTTTTCTGTATTTTATGGCTATCTGGAGAAGACAGTTATCAGAGTTGTATTGTACATGCATACGTTGACAATAAAATGAACCATTGAAACCCATTTTAACATTTTTTTTAAAACAGGAAAACCATTGAGAGTGTCCTGGCCAGGACACTACACTGCAATATATATTTAAAAAAAGCACATATATCTGATTCATTGGTTTATTGGCCTCAGTTGCAAAGCAGACTAGGCCTCATGCCGCAATGTTGCCTATTGTAGCTGCCCAGTGGAAGTGATGCCAGAGGTGGTAAGGTGCAGCATCTATACTGGATTGGGGGCTGGCCGCTCCATCAGTGCTGCCCTCCAGCGTACACTCAGTGCAAGATAAGCTCAATTGCATTCCTCTCTGGACTGTTGTGGGCTTGTTCTTATGACATCCATGGTCTCAAGGACTTGGTCTATGTTTTTGTGTGACTATGTTTACTGCCATCCTATACAGTACGTGCCTTGTGCTGTGTATGACTGTTGGTACTGTGTCTTGTACCTTGGCTACAGAGGAACGTTGTTTTGTTTGGATGTATTTGTGGGTTGAATGACAATTAAACTTCAACTTCATGCACGATGGATAAAAGTTAGAGATGTAAATTCAATGTGGATTTCCATATTTAAATCTAATCAAGTTTCGGGTTTGTGACTAACAAGGATTGTGCTGGTGAAATTTGGTGCAATAGCATCTGGCAACATAGGTTCATATCCCATGTTCTGCATGTGAAAGTCATGGACCTCAGGATTTGGATAATCCAAAGCAGATGCTGGAACTCCAAAGCAACACTACACACACACACAATGCTAGAGGAACTCAGCAGGTCAGGCATCATCTATGGAAAGGGATAAACAGTCGACATTTCGGCCTGAGACCCTTCTTCAGGACCTGAGATCCTCCAGCATTTTGTGTATGTTGTTTCGATAATACACTGTGCAAGTGCAAACTACTTACAAGCACACAGCAAGGTAGCTTCTCTAGAAAAGCCATCTATTTCTAAAAGGCAGTTATGTTGAAATATCACATTAGCATTCTTCCTCTTTGAAGACCAGTAACAATTTATCCTCCACAAGTACTTTTCCATGCAGCTCATCTACTTCAGGAAACCTATGTTAAGCCTCTAAATTATAATATAAATATACTAGTAGATTTCTGCATTGTATTCAGGAGCTGGAGTATGGCTTTGTACAAATAGGTAGCACCCTAACTAAGGTCTAAAGATCAAAGAAACAAGAACATTTTCCACAATAACTCCTCATTGACAGTTCTCTTTTCTATTATGTTACAGGTGCTGATTTTGAGGTACAGGAATTGTTCCAGCTTAAAGTTTAACAAGCAATACACGCATTTGTAAATTTTCATCTTCAACTTACAACATATATTACTGTTCTGCACTAATTCTGAAGAGACCAAAGGCATCTCCCATGATGCCTCACAAATATTTGAAATACGTCAGTCATGATTCTCCAATGTTCAGCAACAAAGGATAGCTTGAGTTCAAACCTCTGAAGAGCAATCCATTTGGAAATATTTTTCATGCATAATTATTTTACAGAAAAAAAACTACGGATTTTCAAAATAACGTCATTTTAATATACAACTGCTTGACTTTAAATGCATGTCAGGCATTTTCAGAAACATGTGTTAAACCAATGATCAATTTGTGTAATTTAACTGGCGTATTATATTGGACTTATGTTAGTGAATGTGAATCAATATGTGAATAGCAATTTAAAGCAAATTATTTAAAGCCAATACTTTAGTGGTGCACAAATACATAGGTGCTAAAAAGATAAAGACTGAAAATGCTGGAACTGCATCGGGTCATGCAGCATTTTGTAGAGAAAGAGAGAAAAAATGTCAAGTTTTCAGATTAAATGACGACAACGAACCAAAAAAGTTAACAAGCAGAACAACTGTTAAGATTGTAGATTAAAGAGGTGGAGGTGGGGCAGGAATGGTGGGGTATCTTTAAGGAGTAAGGAGAGAACAAAGGAGATGGACTATGACATGGCAGAAGAGGATTTTTCACCCCATCTGTGAGACTCAGCTTAATTTAAAAGTAAGTTTAAAAGCTAACCCTGACACAAGTAGTACAGTCGGCCCTCCTTATCCGCGGGGGATTGATTCTGGGACCCCCCCCCCCACGGATACCAAAAAATGCGGATGCTTAAGTCCCTTATTTAGCCTGACCAGTGCGGTGGTCTTTAGAAGCAGGCACAGCTCTGAATCCGCAGTATTTCTGTTCACGAAAATAATCACGATTGAAAATAAAGTGATTGAAAATTCCATTGGTCATTGGAAAAGAGTTAGGCTACAGTCGGTCAACGATCATAACAATTTTAATGGAGCATGTAAAAGGCCCTGCCTCGATGAGAGCTACAATTATTACTAAGCAACGCAGTGGTTTAATTATTGAAATACCCTGTACATATGTTTCTTCAGTGTTTTATATGCATAGAAAGGTAAAATATATACTATATTATACTATATTATAATATATATACTATATTATACAAGACAAACGTTTGACTAATTGACGCTAAATAATACCGGATGTACCAGTTCAGACTTCAAATCCAACTTAAAGACAGACACAGGAACGGAACTCGTTCACAACCTGGGGACTGTCTATACTTTAAAATCATCTCTAGATTACTTATAGTACATAATACAACGTAAATGTATGTAAATAGTTGTTATACTGCATTGTTTAGGGAATAATGACAAGAAAAAAAGTCTGTACATGCTCAAATAACGAGTGCTGAAGAGAGAACTACCGGGTTTTCCCAATCCACGGTTGGTTGAATCCACGCATGATAATCCGCAGATAAGGAGGGCCGACTGTATTGAAATCTAAACTCAAAAGCTGGGAGTAAAACCAGTTCTTGGTGGTGATGGCAGTGGGAGGCAGAAAGTATAGTCAAAAACACAACAAAAAATTTAGAAAATTACAGGTTGGAAAGAGTCACTAGGACTAAAAAAAACTCAACTTATTCAGCAGACACTCGTTTACATCACTGAAAAAGCCACCTGACAATTCTTGCTGCTCTATTACTCCCCTCGCTAACACCTCTTTACAATCCGACACTATGCCATCTTTAGGGGTATAGAACATCTTGCCCAGTCTCACCCTGGTCAGGTGCTTTTCACAGAAATGAATGAGAGTCTGGTGAATTAATCAGAATCAGGTTTAGTATCATCAGCATTATGTTGTGAATTTAATTTTGCAGCAGCAGTACAATGCAATACATGAGAATAGAGAGAAAAAATGTGAATTACAGTAAGTAATGAGTTGTTTCTTCAATCCAAGTGTTCTTTTCTTTCCAGTCATTAGTTTTCTACAGTTTTGTTGCGTTTTTCAGCAACATTTTCTGGCTCCCACTGCCTTCACCACCAAGAACTGGTTTTACTCCCAGCTTTTGAGTTTAGATTTCAATAATTCCAAAGATCAAGTTTTGAAAGTTATAAGATAATATGAAGACAAAACCCAGACAGGGGTCTTAGTCAACTGCAAATCCTAACTAAGGACGGCTAGTACTAAATTAAACTAAAACATCTCCATGGATGTTGCCTGACCTGCTCATTGGCTCATATTATTGTCAAAGTATGCATGTACAATACAACTCTGATATTTGTCTTCTATAGATGACCAAGAAATACAGAAAAAAAACATGGGTGTCGTTGAAAAAACATCAATCCCCTCCCCACAAAAAAAGGAAAAAGGAACAAAACTCGCAAACCCCAAACACCCCCACCCCCTTCCTTGCACAAAAACTAACAGATTGCCCACATGAAAAACAGCAGCCAGAACATTAAACCCCAAAACCCCCACCCTTCTCTCGCAAAAAAGTGAAAGCATCAAATCCCAACCTGCCCTTTCATACATAAAAACTAACAGATCGCCCACAAAGAAAAACCAAGAACATCAGACCCCAAAGCTTCGAATCCTTCAACTCACAATAACTAACATACCATCCACAGAACCCCAACCTGCCAAATGGCAACAAGAAAGAAAATACAGAAAACTGAAGAACAGCAATATAAACTACAATAATTACGTATTAGAATTTCAAAAACACCCTCCTATCAGAATCAAATTCAGCCCTTCTGTGAAGAGCGACCACCGTGCTGCAGGCCTGCATCCTTCTGAACGCTGCCGACCCCTGGCCTCCGTAGAGAGCGACCGTTGATCTCCTCTGCTTTTGCCTTGATGCTTCAATGTTCCTCGATGCTATGAAATGGAGCCGAACACTGCCCCACACCTTATCTCTGGTCTTCTTCATGATACTCTCCGCCCTCGATCATTCTATTGGACTCCAAACTGCACGTCACAGGCCCCAACAGTTTCCAAAACACAAAGCAGACAAAAAAGAACAAGCAGAAAATGTAAAAGTGAAATAGTTGAAGAGATTGGCTATCTAGAAGATGTCACCCAAGGAACCATTCCTCGCTGGCGCCATCTTGACTGGAAGTTCAGTGTCGAGTTCCTCCAGCATTTTGTGGGTGTTAAAAAATGACCATGTCTCCTCCTCTTATTTTCTGGCATTGCAGTATTTCCTAGTGCAAGTATAATTTTTTTTACCTCGAAACTTCCATTTCCAAAAAAAAATTGCTGTGGGACTTCTGCTTCACAAGACTCAAATTCTCACACCTTTTCTTCTATATAGCACCTCTTCTGCTGAGATTTGACTTACCACTGTAATGCTAATTAGAAGTTAACAAGGAGTGCTACAAAAATCTAACATGACAACAGCTGGGACCCATCGCAGAGAAAATAAACTACATTTGTAATTTTCTTCATCACAAAAATTGCAAGTATTTGAACAAAAAAAAATCAATGAAATCACAGTACATTAGATTCGATAGATTGGATTTAAAAATTGCTCCACCACAGAAGACAGAGACCAGAAATGAAGGGGTGGTATTCTGACTGGAGGTCTGAGGCCAGTGGTGCTCTTCAAGGATCAGTGACTTTGGACCTCTACTGTTTTGATGATAAAATGCTTTTTACAAAAATGTAGGTGGGCTGATTGGTAACTTGGCAGATGACACAAAAATTGCCAGGGTTGCAGACAAAGAGAAGGGTTCTCTATTTCTAGACCTGTTGGAAATACTGATGTTGCCTGGATTAGAGAGTATTAGCTAATAGGAGAAAGAGATAAACTTGGACACTTTAACACACACCACCAAGACTAACAGCAAGAGAAGAAGCTCTGAAAAGTATGAAAGGAAAAACATATCCAACATAGATGGCTACCTGTTTGTGCTATATTGAGTTCTGTGCTGCTTCTGTACAAAACCATGCGTTGCTAAGTGCTGAGGTTCTCTCTCTATCCCCATGCCCCCTGGCTATCTATTTAGGTAAAAGTCTGGATGTATTGTTGCAGAATAAACCATTCAATTGTACTACTCCATATCTGTTGACCCTTGCAGAAAAGTTTGCATCAAAGAAATTCATTGACCAAAAGTTAATTAGGTATTACTTTACAGGAAATGCCTTTAAGACCCTACAGGAAAAGGAAAACTGTGGATCCTGTCAAGCTGGTTCCTTGAGCAGACTAGCAGAATGCCTCACCACTATAGCATTCGAACATGCATCAAGAATGTGATTCATCCGCAGCAAGAAAGGAAGTCTATCAGATCCCTCAGGCACACTCAGAACTTCACTACCAGTGCAAACTACCTTTGTGGTGGTAATAGAGAGGATGGATCTACCTCCTTGAATGGCTGAGCTAATGACATAAGTGTTGTTAGTGGAAGGCAAAGTGAAGTAGAGGGATTCAAACACAAATTGTAAAATAATTCTGCAGATCAACGGCTAGACAAATGGGATAATACAAATTACCATGCTTTTTAAAAAATGGTTAAACGCAATAACTAGATGGAGAGGGCAAAAGGGATTCTGCAGATGCTAGAAATCTTAAGCAACACACGTGAAGTACTTGAGGAACTTGGCAGTTTTGTGGCAGCTATGAAAGGGAATAAGCTGTCAGTTTAGTTGAGACCCTTTATCAGGTTTGGAAAGGAAGGGCATTTTTAGCTTTTGTCCCCTTTCTTTCCAGTACTGATGAAAGATTTCAATCCAAATTGTCAACTGTTTATTCCCCTCCACAGATGCTGCCAGACTTGCTATTTAAAGAGGACAATACTGTTATACAAGTATGTTGTCCAGATTCCTTTTCTGAGTATTCCCTGAGTCCAACAAGGCATTACTGGGCTTCGGGACATAATGCGGGAATTTAATAAACTACATATATAGGGGACCAGCTGCGTCTATTTATTTCCCAACAGAGAACTGTACACCTCAACAAATGTTTCATTGATTCTTGTTTTCCTGGTCTATGACATTATTAGTCTGCTTTAAACAAGTTAAATAAGAGAAATGGCACACCTACATTCAAATAATGGTAAATGGGTTCATTCATGTAATACATCTACTGTGTTCATTATTAAGATTTCAAATTGTAGTGAGAATGGTGAAAATTGTTTACCCAATAAACTACAAGTAGTGTAATAAAAGGAACATGCACAGTAGTCAACCCTTTGCCCTTAAATATTCATTGCTTTAAGATTTCAAATAAAATTTTCTGCTTTGCACAGTTAAGTATATTTTTCCAAATGTGATTAAGTAACCAGCATGTTACTCTTCAAAATTGTTGGCTGAAAGCAGCTCAGCTTGGAAACAACAAAATGTTTAATCCCTTCATTTCAGATCATTGTTCCTTTCCTCTGCTTTCCTGCCACATCTGCTCTTTTGTGACCTTGATGCAGCTGTTCCTTACTGAACACACCAGTTCTTTGTCCACTCCATGGTAAGTATAGTTTATTACTTTCCAGATTTAATTTCTTCTGCTTCAAGTAAATTTAATGGATGTGACAAGTTAATTAAGGCATGTTCGATTTGAATCCAACAGCCTAATTGTGAAAAATGTGCTTAAAACTAAAACTGGAGCACAAAGCTGAATTTAAACCATATTTCAAATCAGGTTAAACACACACTTAAAATTTGTATACATTCTCAAAACAAAATCAATAAAACATGTAAATAAACCATTACACTGTGGCACACCAGATGTTCAAACGCTGACTTCTAAATTTATACTGAACAAAATTTACTGAGACAGATATGAAGTTACAATAAGTCAATTAAATGGCATTAATCGACGATAACTTCCCTTACACTGATATAATTTCCTCACTGGCTATACTTCAAGAATCGTAACGAAGAGGATGATTTTCTTAAAAGAAAAACTTCTCTCCCTCCCCAACCCCCAAGTAAAAGACCTTCTTGGCAAAGGGAATGAAAGATGGAGGTAATCCAATAATGGAAAATCTCTGATTACCAAGCAAAACGACGAGTGGATGTTTCCAAATACAGGAGTGCACAAGCTTATTCAATAAAAATACTGACACTAATTATCCTTTGACTTAGAGTAACTTAAGGTACTAAAAATCTGAGTCAACAACTTGAATCAAACATTCAAAAATTTATACATTGTATTTTGTTAGAGAATTAAGGTTACTAAAAATGTAACATTCATATACACTGACAAACTGAAGAATACCTTAAAAGGTCTTCATGAGAAATGTTATTCCAGTTCACAATGTTAAACATCTTGAAGAAGTCTTTCAGTATAAAATTAAGGTAATTATATATTTAATAGATAGATATTCTACAGAACAATATAAAGAGTTAAGTGTTATTGTCCATTGAGCAAGCATTGGCACTATCCATATCCACACTTACAGCTTGATTTAGATGCATTCAGTAGATTTCTGTATGCCTCAATACCCAGATAAACAAAAATAGCAACAACAAACTACACACTAGATTTACAAATTCGGTGATTTTGTTACTCTCCCCTAAATTGGGATGCTTAACATTCTCATTTAACATTGTGCAAAGATGAAAAAAGCATGCACAAATGGGTTTACATCAGACCATTGGCTTTCAGTTAGGTAGCACTTGGAAACCAATCAAAGGCATAATGGCCTAGAATTTGCTTGAGCAGGGATTCTTGCAGCAGTTGCCACGAACTGGCTTATTTCCTTCAGTTAGTACCACATTTTGCATTGCAAATCGTTGGTACAGCATAACTGACAACGGCTGAACAGTCCAACAGGAGTGGCAAAAGGGACAGGAAAAAAAAGGACAATATGACTGGATCAAGTGAGAAGGTTTAAAAGGAGGAGTAACATAAAACTGAAAATTTAATATATATCATCTCTAGGAACTATTTGCCATCTGTAGTTAAGTTCCATTTTTTCCTTTTCTTGGCCTGGCAATTCAGAACCATAAAGTACTACATTTCCTGTGTCCTAAATGCTCTGCAAACACTACATTTCTATGGTGAGTTTAATTCATAATTCTGGCACAATTTCAATAATTTTTTACTGTTCAGAGGCAAGTTGACAAGAGTGATTTCATATCTGGTAAGCTAATGACAGGGGCGCACAAATCATTCAGCAATTTGCAGCAATTGGCAACTTGTGTCCACAGCTTAAGTTATTTTATTTTTTGTGCTTTTATAAGAAGGTATCCCATAACATGCTGTTATTTTACAGAATAACTCTGAGCCAATAAATCCAAGATACACCAACAAACTTATATTTAATATGCCCACCAGACTAAGCAACTTGTGGGGAGGAAAACAATTACTGCAATTCTTGGCTTAGCTAAACCTCTGAACAAAATTAAATGATTTTAAATCATGATCAATCACAATATTTAAAATATTCCAGATGAAACATTACAAACTCAGTGCTAACAACCCACAGCAACACTTATTAACTGAAAGGTTATGTTGGGTTATATTTAATGATAAGTAAGTGTCACATACTGCAATTAATGCAATAATGACTTTACATCATCAAAGAGCCATAGTGTCATAGTGCACTACAGAACAGAAACAAGCCATTCGGCCCATTTAATCTGTGCTAAACTTTTATTCTGTCTAGTCCCACCAGCCCACATCTGGGCCATAGCCCTCCATACCCCTCCCATCCATGTACTCAGACAAACTTCTCTTAAATGTTGCATTCAACATCATGGCAACTTAACATGTAAATTCAAAAACTTCAATGAATTAGAATCAGAATCCAGTATAACATCACTGGCATATGTCATGAAATTAACTTTGCGGCTGCAGTACAATGCAATACATGATAATATAGAAAAAACTATGAATTACAGTGTGTGTGTGTATATATATATATTTATTTAAAATAAATAAGTAGTGCAAAAACAGAAATAAAAAGAATAGTGAGGTAGTATTCATGGGTTCAAGGTCCATTCAGAAATCAGATGGCAGAGGGAAAGAAGCCGTTTCTGAATCACTGAGTGTGTGCCTTCACACTTCTATACCTCCTTCCTGATGGTAACAATGAGAAGAGGGCATGACCTGGGTGATGGGGATCCTTGATGATGGAAGCCACTTTTCTGAGGCACCGCTCCTTGTAGATATCTCGGATACCAATGAGGCTAGTACCCATGAGAGAGCTGACTGATTTTACAACTCTCTGCAGCTTACTTCAATCCTGTGCAGTAGCACCCCCCCCCCCCCCATACCAGATGGTGACGCAGCCAGTTAGAATGCTCTCCGTGGTACATCTGTAGAAATCTACGAGTGTTTTAAGTGACATACCAAATCTCTTCACTCCCCAAGCCACTGTCTTGCCTTCTTTATAGCTGCATTGATATGTTGGAACCAGGTTAGATCCTCAGAGATATTAACACCCAGGAACCTGAAATTGCTCGCTCTCTCCATTTCTGATCCCTCTTTGAGAACTGGTTTGGGTCCCCCCATCTTACCCTTTCTGAAGTCCACAATCAGCTCTTTGCTCCTACCGACATGGAGTGCAAGGTTGTTCCTGTGACAGCACTCAACTAGCTTATTATCTCTTTATACTTTTTATACCTTATTGTTTTCCTTCAAGTAAGAATATTAACAGAGGGTATTGAGACTGGCTTTTGGATATCACAGTGGCAATTATTAACACAGGATACATGACATTATAGGTTAGATTAATTCTAACTTCTCACATTGCTAGGCTTAACTATCTATCCATAAACAACACTCAATTATGTAATTGATAATTGGTAGCTACTGAATAAACAAAAGCCTTGTCAAAAACACTTCAAGGGCAATGAACTAAACAAAAAGGATGTTACTCATAATTCTTCTATATATCAATACTGCCACAGATGGTTAGTCCTTCCAAATGTATATTCATGAGCTTATTATAGAAAGTGTGATCCACTGCCAGTTACTGTGCAGGGTAGTGACAGCAAAGAACAACTTGTGATAAATCAATAAATAAATGCATGTGGGTAATTAAATAGAGAACAGACCTTATATATTTAAGTAGGACAATGAAAAATGGCAGATGAAAGAGATGAGTCAATAAGGTTCTGATTATTAGTCACACCAAAGTACAATTATAAATTAGATATGCAAATTAAGAACTACAAAAAAATGAAAAAGAACATTCCTCTCTAAAGACAAGGGAGCACCCAATTTGTTTCTGTAATTAATGGCCCTCCAAGGAAATTTCAAGCCATGCCATTTTGCTTTAGTAAATTGTAGCCCTTTCTTTTTATTACAAGAGGCAATTTCTTCCTGAACTGTTAACATCAGCATAAAGAAACTGCTTAATTCCGTATTTCCTTTACATTCAGACAAAAGCATGCACTTTAAAAAATGATAAGGGTGATATCTGTTTGCTCCACACCAACTAAAAGAAAAATTGTCTCATCTTGTATGGCCCAAGGATGACCCAAAGTACTTCCTCTGAAGTGCAGGAAGGAAAGAAATTGCTTATATGACATCTTCCACGACAGACGGAATGTCCTTTACAGTCATTTAAGTACTTTTAAACTATTATTAATATACAATAAGCATGCTTTCCCAGTGACTGCATACCACTAACGACTATGCAGCCTTTTAGTATTAAGATGGGGCACGAAGAAAGTACTGAGTTGAATAGCTATCAACATTAAGGGGCTTTCCATGGAGCTGATCTCTCCCCTTCCAATCGGGACATTCACAAAACCCTCCCCCTCACTTGGCAAAGTGCTTCAACTACTGTACACAAAACTCAAATCAGAATTGGGAGAGCAGAGTGCAAACGAAGTTCAGAAAGAAATCGAAGCAGAATTTTTGTTTTAAGAAAAATAAAACATTTAGTCGTTATCTATTTTGACCTGAAAATACAGAATCATCCTCCACACAAAAAAATGTTGCGATCTACTCCTAGAGTATTAAACTACAGAGAAATCATAAAAGAAAAAAATGTAGATTTACAAGATGAAACTTGTAATTTACAGTAAGATTTTTAATCTGATTGCAAATTCGTGATTTTTTGTTCTTTTTATCAAGTCAATCCGTCTCTGTTGAAGGATTACATAAAAAAGCTATTTATAGCGTTTTGTCCAGAGAAATTGACTAGAAAAAAAGGGGAAAAGAAATTAAAACTACATAGTACAGAACGAAGAGTGAAATATTCCCAAAAGGTCTGAAAATAAATCCACTTCAAAACTCCCACAACATAAATCGACATAAAACATCGAATACTTATAATAATTATAGAAATACTTTATTAGATGAAAAAAAACTTACATTTAGTGCTTTTCTTTCTCCAGCTCTCCGTGTTGACGATTCGACTCAATCTCAGCAGCTTTTCTCTCTCACTTTTTTCCGCCCGCCTCTTTCGCCGCTGGATGGCATATACGTTGACTGGCAACAGCTTCAGCCAATGGGAAGCCAAGATCCTTGGGACAATTTTCCAATGAGTTCGGCCGGCGGAGCGGAAGACGAGGAGAGCGGATGGGCGGGGGAGACCTCTGTCCCGCCTCCTTCGCGTCGATCGTGAGCCACGCATGCTCAGTGAAGTGGGCGGGGCTTTCGAGTTCCCTTTGTTTCTTCGTCGTTCGGCTTTCCTCTCCGAGGAACTAAAAGTCATTTCCGGTGGGTGGGGTTTCCCTGCGGTGGTACAAACTTCAGCCACAACTATTGCAAATTTGGAAACAACCTTGTAAAGCAGGTACTGGTCTTTTTCTCCCTGCTTAAAATGTGTTTATTAATAGATAGTTTGTGTGAAGTATTTCCTTATTGTTTTAAATTACTGTGTTAATAATGGAAAGAAAATGACAACTTGGCAAACCAGCTTACAAAATATATATTTACTGTCGCGTTTCATCCTGGTGAACTTGTTTTATTTTTCCGAATGGTCTACTCCACAAAGAATGCTGAACACTCAGAAACTTTTGATTGTGCTGTGATTATAAACATTTGTTTTCAGGAGCGGTGTGGTTTCTGAAGTGATAGGTGCATGCACGTCTGTGTTGAAACTCACTCTAACAAACGGGATACGTGTCATTCAAGTTCACTGTTTATTGTGGGTGCGCATGACGTGCAATGCTGTAACTAAAAGGAGTGGTGATGTATCTTCAATGAAAAGTTTTAAAATTTCTGAACAAACTTTTGAAACTAACTGCGCGATGGTTGGGATAGAACTGATGGAATTAGGATCTAGTCTAATTAGAAGGAATTAGTTATTGGGTTTGACATTTCTATTCTCTATTGAGTTACCGGCTCTTAGATTTCGCAATCAATTCGATTCTCTCTCACATACCCATTTAACTTCCCCCACCTCTCATTCCCGTGTCATGCGACTACGTTTATGGTTGCAATATTAACTAGCAAGTTAACCTAACAACTCATCTTTGAGATATCAGAGACAATAATCGGAGTTGCGGTCACGAAGAGAATGTGCAAACTCCACACGGCAGCAGCAGCAGCAACAAGCACACAGTCTTAAGCTCAATTATCTTGTACTGGAGTTTATCAAGTCCAATTATCCAACTACTAACAGGGAGTATGCCTTTATGATGAGTACCTGTCATACATTTCCATTCTATCTTGGCTATGCAATATGCAATGCACTGCCTCCAAGGTAGCAGAAAGCTACTATAATTAAATTGGATAATTAAATAATCGAATTGATTTTTAAAGCTATCAGTTTTTATATTGATTCAATTTACCTCATTGAGGCCGTTTTATGTCACACATTTCCATCAGTTTCACCGTCATCGGGTTCAGAAGCTACATTCCAGCTCTCAGCCTTTTTCCTTCTTTAAAATGAAATTTACATCTTTGAATAAACTGCCTCAATATGTGTGTGTGTGATTCTGATCAAGTAAAGGTATTATTTAAGTTCCTGTGGTTGTGGTAGTTCCGCACCCTACCTGGAGCAATTTGACCTTTCAAGAGTGTTTTGCAGTGTGAAAGGTTTATAACTGATCTGTGTGTCATTTTTATGTATGTGGAAGAACGTGTCCTTGGGGAGCATTCCTAGAAGCACCATTTATGTCCCTGTGTGCAAGGGTGACCTTTTTAGTATTGAATTAATTTTTTTTCAGTCATAAGGACACTTAAACATGATTTCTGCAAATACAGAAAGGCAGAAGGGGAAGAAATGTTCAGTTTAGTAACATTTTCCTAAAGTAGGGTGACCAAAACTGATAATACTGTACACTAGATGTGCGGGCTCCACAGTTTTTGTACTCAATACCTCTGGACTTATGAAGACCAAAACCCTGTCTACCTGTGACTTGGTGCTTGCGAAGGGCTCCTTGATGTCCTCTGGGTGGGGTGATTTTTTAAAGTGATGTAAGCCAGTGGCTATTCTTTCCGGTCATCTGGGCCAATGAGTACATGCGTTTTCAGGGCAATCTCATAAATACGCTCTGTTCCCCACTTATTGCCATATTAACTTTAATCTCATGAATTTCCATCAACACCCCCCCCCCCCAATTATCTTGCCACCCACCTGACTTATGGAAATTCACAGTAGGCAATTAACCTACTGACCGACACACCTTTCGAATGTGGAGTTGGTGGAAAATTGGAACATTGGGAGTAAACCCATAGAGTCATAGGGAGAACATGTGTAAACCACAGCAGAGGAGTCAGCAACAAAACTGGGCTGCTGAGCCTGAGAGGCAGCAAAGACAGGTGTGTAAAAAGGGCCCGAAGGATCATTGGGGACCCGAGTCACCCCAACCACAAACTGTTCCAGCTGCTACCATCCAGGAAACAGTACCGCAGCATAAAAGCCAGGACCAACAGGCTCCGGGACATCTTCTTTCACCAGGCTAACAGCCTCCTTAATTCATGCTAAGTCAACTGTATTTCTGTTATATTGACTATCCTGTTGTACATACTATTTACTATAAATTGCACATTTAGATGGAGAGGTAACGCAAACATTTTTACTCATGTATATGAAGGATGTAAGAAATAGTCAATTCTTTCTGCTGAGAATCTGTTACAGGTGAGAAGGAAAGACAAAGTTTAAAAAAAGTCTAATGTTAATACAATTTGTGCTTGAGGTGTTGCCATAATTAACTATTCATCTCCAGTTGCCCATGAGAAGCTTGTGGTGAATTAGTGCAGGACATTTGGTGAAGGTGATCTAGACCAGGAATGCACAATGAAGCTTCTGGGCACAAAACATTTGCCATCCATGACCAGCTGAGTTTCCCCCAGCAAATTGTTGTTTTTTTCCATTTCAGGATTTACACCACTTTAGCACTGTTGGATCCTGGTGTTTTTGCGATCCAGAGGTTCTTCAGAAGTCAAGATTAAAACTTGTTGTTTAAGGGTTACAAGAGCGAATGAAGAAAAGACAAAAAATAAGTTGTGGTTGTGTCTTACTCGGGATAAAATTGCAGTGATGATGACTAAATACACAATAGCCAGATTCAGGTGGCATGACACCTCCTACAGAAAACCAAGAAGCTTCTAGAGAAGCAGTTGTACCATAAGTATTGGGCAATTCATTGAACTTGTAGGTGATTTTTATAAAAATACAAACAAGCATAGAAAAGTTAAGCTACAAGAAAAATCACAATTCTACATCATAATCCAACAGGACTCTCTGTGCCACTTGTGAGTTACAGAAATTATATCGCTAAAACTGGTACTTGGCTATGGGAAAGCGTTGGATGGTGAAGTGCTGGCTTTGAAATAAAGGGAAGCATTGCCCTCTACTGGTGGAGGAGTACTGTGTGCCAGAAAGCAAAGACTAAAAATTGGTGCCTTGGAAAGTAATTGGGCACTTGAAAGTAGGTTTTCCTAGGCTTCTCATTGAATGTTAGTCAGTGGACTCGGGCTAGAGATAAGCAAAATTAAATATAAAATAGCCACGTTCAGCTGGCATGACTATAATGTTATTTAGGCCTTGATTGAATTTTTTCCAGCCTGTTTGTGCTCGTCCCCCACACTTACATCAACATCAGAATCAGGTTTATTATCACCAGCATATGTCGTGAAATTTGTTAACTTAGCAGCAGCAGTTCAATGCAATACATGATATAGGAAAAAAATCAATTACAGTAAGTATATATATTAAATAGTTAGATCAAAAATAGTGCAAAACTGGAATAATATAAAAACAAAGTGAGGTTCATGGGTTTAATGTGCAATTAGAAATTGGATGGCAGAAGGGAAGAAGCTGTTCCTGAGTCACTGAGTGTGTGCCATCAGGCTTCTGTACCTCCTTCCTGACAAGGGCATGCCCTGGGTGACGGGAGTCCATAACAATGGATGCCACTTTAATGAGGTAGCACTCCTTGACGATGTCTTGGAGGCTAGTAGCCTTGATGGAGCTGACTAATTTTACAACTTTCTGTAGCTTTTGGTCCTGTGCTGTAGCCAACCTCCCCCACCCCCCACCATACCAGACAGTGTCAGAAAGCTCTCCATGGTACACCTGTAGAAGTTTCCGAGTGTTTTAGGTGACAAACCAAATCTCTTCAAACTCCTAATGAAATACAGCCGTTCTCTTGCCTTCGTTATAGCTGCATTGATATATTGATATAACCTGGCTTTGTAATATCTGATGTAGAATCAGGAATCTATTATTGGACTCCTTGAGCTTGCTCTTTGCTGTAAAATCATGACTAAGCACTTGCATCAATGCCTTTGAATTGCACCAATGCCACCGGTATCCATCCTCCATACTTTAAAAATATGAGATCATTTTCGCCAAAGATAATGATATCAACTGCCTAAATGCAGTTTTTGAGATTCCTGTCCCTAATACCCCATGTCTTGTTATCCCCCTCCCCACCTAAATGAGTGCAAAGGTTGTGTCTAGTGTTGAGGTGAGTGAAGTTGTCCACACTTGTTCAAGAGCCTGGTGGCTGAACTGTTCCTGAACCTGGTGGTGTTGGGCCTAAGGCTCTGGTACCTGCTTCCTGATAATAGCAGTGAGAAGAAAGCATGGATTTGGATGGTGGGGATCGAATAAAGGAAGGTGCATTCAGTAGTGTGTCTTTTCTTGTTGAGCCATTTCCCTTCACAAGTTTAGGCCTCCACGCCACTCATGCCCAACTGAGAACTGTGAAGTCCAGGTTGTGTTATGTAAGCATTGATAGCTCTTGTTTTCTTCCAGCTGATCTTCTGCCAAGATGAAGGTGGCATCTGTTGAGGTTACAACTATTAACAACAGTAAATCTCTGTCTCTCAATGATCCCAGGTATGTGGTGTGTGAACTTACAGCACAGCATTCTCCTGATCATAATTTATTGGCCTGCCGTGCTTGGGGTACGATTATTCAAAGGACACTTAAAAATGAATTTATTATCAACTTGTGTATATGTCACCAAATTCTACCCCAAGATTCATTTTCTTGCAGCCTTTCATAGTAGAGCAAAGAAATACAGTAGAATCAATGAAAACTATCCCCAAAGACTGACAAGTAACCCGTGTGCTAAAGAACATGAATTCTGCAAATACAAAAAAGAAATAAATAATAACCAATACTGAGACCATGAGCTGTAGAGTCCTTGAAAGTGAGTCCATGGGTTGTGTTTAGTGATTAGTTCAGTGTTGAGCTGAGTGAAGTAATCCATGCCTGTTGAAAACCATCATGGTTGAAGGGTAATAACTGTTCCTGAAGCTGGTGGTGTGGGACCTACGGCTCTTGTACCTCTTTCCCGATGGCAGCAGTGAGAAGAGAGCATGGTGGGGGTCCCTCGGTGATGGATTTTGCTTTCTTACAGTGGACAGCAGTCATCTCCTCTGTGAATTGGCATTCTGTGTGAATGAATGCTGGTGAAGGTGGAGCTACCCCCTCGCACCTGCAGTGACCTTGGTTCAGTCCTGATGTCTGGTGCTCTGTGACTCTGTGGGTTTGCTCCAGGTTCACTGCTTGCCTAAAGTTGTGTGGGCTGGTAGGTTAATTACCCACAGTGCATCGCTGAGAAGGAGAATCTGGAAGGAGTGATGGGAACGGTGGGTGAACTGGGTTCATTTCCCACCTCTATCTGTAAGGAGTTTGCACATTCTCCCTGTGCCTGTGTAGGTTTCCTTTGGGTGCTCTGGTAGCCTCCCACATTCCAAAAACACACAGGTAGCAGTGGTGTATTTGGGTGCCAGAAGGCACTGTTACCATGCTGTATCTCTGAATAAAATAAATACAGTGACATGGGATTAGAGGTTGGTGTGGATTTAGTGGTCCTGTCTCTGAGCTGTGTAATTCTGTCTATGATCACTGGATGGGAATGATAATGCAGCCCCAAACACAAGAACATTTGCAGATGCTGGAAATCCAGAGTAACAATTCTGGAGGAACTCAGCAGGTCAGGCAGCATCTATGGAAAAGCGTAAATAGTCGATGTTTCTGGCCAAGACCCTTCTTCAGGACTGTGGGGGAGGTGGGTGGAGATGCCGGTATAAAAAGGTGGGGGAGGGATAGGAGGCTAGCTGGAACACGATAGATGAAGCCAAGTGGGTGGGATAGTTGAGGACTGCAGAAGAAAGAAGCTGATAGGAGATTGGACAATTGGAGAAAGGGAAGGAGGGGACGGGGGAGGGGAGTAATGGGCAGTTGAGAAGAAGTAAAAGGTCAGAGTGGGGAATGGAGGAAAGGTTGGTGGTGGTGGAGGGGAAGAATTTGGTTCACCAGAAGGAGAAATAGGCTGGAGGCTACCCAGACGTATTATAAAGTGTTGCTCCTCCACCTTGAGGGCCTCCTCTTGGCACAAGAGATGGCCATGGTGCGACATGTTGGAATGGGAATCAGAATTAATGTTTGTCCACTGGGAAGTCCTGCCGGTGACAGATGGTGTGGAGGTGCTCGGTGAAGCGGGCCCCCAATTTACCATGGGTCTCGCAAATGTAGACGAGGCTGCATTGGGGGCACTGGATACAATAGACAACCCCAACACACTCTTAGGTGAAGTGTTGGCTCATCTGGGAGGGCTGTTTGAGGCCCTGAACGGAGGTACGTGGACAGGTGTAGCACCTGGGCCGGTGCCTGGAGGGAGATTAGTGGGGATGGGCGAATGGGCAGGGAATCACAGAAGGATCAATCCCCGTGGAAAGGGCAGAAGCTAAATATGTGTTTAGTGGTAGGATCCCATCGAAGCTGGTGGAAGTTGTGGACGACAATGTGTTGGATGCGGAGTGTTGGATAATGTAACCATTTCCCTCCTTGCAGAGGAACAGTTATGTTGTGTCATACAACTGGGCTTGTTATGTGTCATTAGTGATTATAATTCACTTGTGTTTTCCTGTTCCCCACCCCCTCCTTGTCACAGAGAATGTCCCCAGCCATGTTGTCAAACCAGACAGCTGCCCTAAGTTAGGTAAACATTTACATGCCTCGATGAAACTAAAGATTAACTTTATTTGTCACGCAGACATTGAAACATTAAAACACACAGTGAAATGCATCATTTGCATCAGTGACCAAGACAGTCTGTGGATGTGTGGGGGGCAGGGCCGGGGTGTGGGGGGGAAGCTCGCAAGTGTTGGCATAGATCTGGTGCCAACTGAGCATACCCACAACTCACTAACTGGTAGGTCTTTGGAATGTGGGAGGGACCTCGAGCACCCAGAGGAAACCCGTGTGATTACAGGGAGAACGTGCAAACTCCTTACAGACAGTGGCAGGAATTGAACCCGGGTCAGTATCATAATGCATTACACTATCCACTATGCTACTCTGCTGTTCTCTACGCTACCATGCCACACTAATGATAATTACCAACACTTTTTTTAAGAAAAGGACCACAGGTTTCCCCCACTATCCGAAGGTAGAGTGTTCCTATAAAACCGTTTGTAAGCCGACATGCCGTAAAGCGAAGAAGCAATTACTGTTAATTTATATGGGAAAAATATTTGAGCGTTCCCAGACCCAAAAAATAACCTACCAAATCATACCAAATAGCACATTAACCTAAAATAACATGAACATATAGGAGTGATATGATAAATACACAGCCTATATAAAGTAGAAATATTGTATGTATGGTGTAGTGTCACTTATCAAAATCAATTTGGAGGAAAAAAATCGGCACGTACATGCATGCACACACAACTGCCATCACTGTAGTCTTTCTCGGGGGTAAACACACATATAAAATGGGCATCCGTTTTTCGTAAAAGCGAAAAGCCTTTTTGGTTAGTGAAAACAGGTACTAATGTAGGTCTTTCGTAACAGCGAGTTGTCGTAAAGCGAGCGTTCGAAAAACGGGGGCCACCTGTAGTCTGATCAAATCTTCTTGCATTCTCAGGATTTTCCTTGATGGTAATTCTACAGTCATTAAACCAGAGAGTGTTCCCCCGAATGCAGAGGGTGTGAGCAAGTACACCACCAACCCGGGGGAAATTCAATGCTGCGGACTCCTGAGTTACGAGGTGGGATCGTGCTTCTTTGGGGTGATGTTCGAAAACCCCGTGGTGGAAGGAGAGCTGTGCAAGGCGATTGGTTTATATGTGACAGCTGATCCCGCTGAGCGAGACAACATGTATGGTTTGATCAAGAATGAGCAGCAGTCTGCTCTTCTCCAGCGCTTGGCGATTTTCGGATCTAACCAGAGCCAATCCATCTCAGTCACACTGGCTGGTATCCAGGTCACAGCCTCCATGTCCGGAGGCACCGACTGCAGTGTTAAGGTTATTGTCGGGGATTTGTCTCCATAATGCCACCTTTGACCTTCCTTTATCTTCTAGTCAAGATGGCGCCAGCGAGCAATGATTCCTCAGGCGACATCTTTCAGATAGCTAATCTCTTCAATTATTTCACTTTCTCTATGCCTTGTGCTGCTTCTTTTGGTCTTGAATGTGTTACGGAAACTGTTGGAGCCAGTGACATGCAGCTTGGAATTCAATCGAATAATCTAGCGCTCTGCTGTCCCCGGAGAGGACTGAAAGCCACCTCATGGGGAAAGACCATGGGTGCGGGGCCATGACTGGCTCAGTTTTGAAGCATCGAGGCGAATGCAGAGGAGGTCAGCGGTCATTCTCCACGGAGGCCACGGGCTGTCGGGTTGGTAGCCGTGGGTTGGTGTCATGGAGGCATGGTGGTCACTCTTCGTGGAAGGACTGAGTTTGATTCTGACCAGAGGATGTTTTCGGAGTTCTAAGATTTATGTGATGATTAGACTGTATTGCTCTCTGTCAGTTTTCAGTGTTCTCTTTCTTGTTGCCGATCGGCAGGTTGGGGTTCCGGGTAGGGAATATGTCAGTTTTTGTAAGAGGGAATGGTTGGGGGATTTGGGACCTGACGTTCTTGTTGGTTTTCCTGTGTGGGTGATCTGCCAGTTTTTGTGATTTGGTGGGGTTGATGTTATCGTCACTGTTTTTTTTTGCAAGGGAGTGGTGTTGGGAATTTGATATCGTTGCTTTTTATTAGGAGGGAGCGATTGGGAGTTTGGTGTTAGCGAGTTTTGTTTCTTTTTCTTTTCATGTGGGGAGAGGGTTGATATCTTTTTTTCTTTAATTCATGGCTATCTGTAGAAGATCAGTTGTATTTTACCTGCATACTTTGACAATAAAGTGAACCTTTTGAAAACCTTTGTTTGTATTCTACAGTGTCAGTACCAAGAGCTTGCCTGTGAGTAATGTGCCCTTGCACTTTGTGAAGGTGATATCCACCAATACCTCTCTGTCTATCATCCATTGCTTGCTGGTCTACTCAGTAGCTCAGTATTGAAATCTTTGTTCTAAGATTCCTCTATAGTCTTCCACTCATCCCTATCTCTGACACCTGGGTGGGGGGGGGAGTGGGGATTACGTTTCTCTTGCATCTATGTGCACCATAATATCATAAGACACAGCAGCAGAATTAGACCATTTGGCCCACTGAATTTGCTCTGCAATCCATCATGGCTAATTTTTTTATCCCTCTGAAACCCCATTAATCTTCCTTCCCCCTCCCCAAATTCTTTGACACCCTTACTAATCAAAAACCTATCAACTTTCACTTTAAACATACTTGATGATTTGACCTCCACTGCCGTCTGGGGCTCTCTAGCTAAAGAAACAGCTCCACATTTCTTTCCTACAGGGTCACCGGCCTGTTCTGGGGCTTTGCCTATCTAAGAGGCTGTTAAATGTCCCTAATGTATCTGCCACTGTGCAGTTAGAAATAAAAAAAATACAGCAATGCTGCCCAATTACTCCCCTATCAGCTTCACTTCCACACCAAGGAAAGGAGCTGGCAGCTACATTCATAGAATAGTACAGATCCTTTGGCCCATGATCTTGTGCTGATATTTAACCTACTCTAGGATAAATCCCTTTTAGACTGTTCCATACCAATAACCATCCATCCTTCTATCATCCATTCCAGCTTGTTCACTAAAGCTCAGCACATTAGCCCTAGCATCCATCCCTTTCCTCAAAACTCAGTATCAGTTTCCTTTAAGAAGCCAATCAGTTTATTCCCTTTAATTCCTTAGTGCAATAAAAAACATCTGAGCCCCTTATCTGGACTGACTTGTGTGGGTTTCAGTGAGGGCAAATGAAGCTGGGAAATTCTCTAACTGTAATCACTTCCTCCAGTCTATCTTTTTCAGTGGCTTTTTCTAAATATCCTTTTACCCCTTAATAACATCTAATCTATTTTTTCTTACCAGAGATTGGTGGATTGGTGTCCGCCTGAATACTGGGAAAGATGATCACTGAGGGTTGGGGGGGGGGGGGGGGTGGGGGGGAGTGTCAGCATCAGCCAGCACAGCTCAGTTAAGGGGTGGGTGTGATAAGATATAGGAGCCGATTTAGGCCATTTAGCCCATCGAGTCTGCTCTTGGTTGATGAAATTTTCCCTCTCAGGCCTAATCTCCTGCCTTCTCCCCATATCGTTTAGTACCCTGGCTAATCAAGAATCTATCTACCTCCGCCTTAAATATGCCGAATAACTTGGCCTCCACAACCACCTGTGACAACGAATTCCACGGATTCACCGTTCTCTGGCTAAGGAAATTTGTCCTCAACTCCATTCTAAGAGGACACTCCTCTATTCTCTGGCTGTGTCTTCTGGTCTTGTACTTCCCTAACGTAAAAAAAATCCTCTCCACATTCGATAGGTTTCATTGAAGTTTCCCTTCACTTTTCTGAATTCCAGAGGCCCAGCCATAAAATGCTCCTCGTTTGACAAGCCTTTCAAACCCAGAATTATTTTCATGAACCTCCTTTGAACTCTCTCCAATGTCAATATATCCTTTCTTAGAAAATGGGCCCAAAGCTGCTCACAATAGTCCATGAGATCTCACCAGTGCTATATAACCTCAACATTATGTCCTTTTTATATTTTAGTCCTCTAAATTAATGCTAAGAACTTATTTACCTGCCTCACCACAGATTCAACCTGAAAATTAACCTTTAGCGAATCCTGCATGTGGACTCCCAAATTTTTGCACCTCAGACTTTTGAATTTTCTCACCATTTAGAAATAGTATACTTTTATTTCTTTTGCTGAAGTGCATGACCATACACTTCCTGACACTATATTCCATCGGCTATTTCTTTGCCCATTCTTCTAATCTGTCTAATTTCTTCTGTAGCCTCTCTATTTCCTCAAAACTACATGCTTCTCCACCTATCTTTGTATCGTCCACAAACTTGGCCACAAAGCCGTCAATTCTGTTATTTAAATCATTGTCAAATAACATAAAAGGAAGCAGTCCCAACACCGACCCCTGTGGAACACCATTAGTCACTGGATGGCAACCAGAAAAGTCTCCCTTTATTCCCATTCTTCACCTTCTGACAATCAGCCACGCTCTATCCATTCTAGTATCTTTCCAAAAATACCATGGGCTCTTAACTTTAAGCAGCCTCATGTGTCAACTTGACAAAGGCTTTCTGAAAATCCAAGTGCAACATCCTGATTCTCCTTTGTCTATCCTGCTTGTAATTTCATCAAAGAATTCCAACAAATTTGTCAGACAAGATTTTCCTTTGAGGAAAACATGCTGACTACAGCCTATTTTAAAATGTGCCTCCAAAGTAACTCGAAGCCACGCCCTTAATAATCTATTCCAACATCTTCCCAACCACTGAGGTCAGACTAACTGGCCCATAGTTTCTTACTTCCATCTCTCTCCCTTGAAGAGTGGAGTTATATTTTGCAGTTTTCCATTCCTCTGGAAAAAATGCCAGAATCATTGATTCTTGAAAGATCATTACTAAGTGACTCCATAATCTCTTCAGCTACCTCTTTCAATACCCTGGGGTGTAAACCATCTGGTCCTTTTGACTTATCTACTTTCAGACCTCTTGGTTTACCAAAATCCTTCTCAGTAGTAATGGCAACTTCACACACTTCTGCTCCTGACACCCTCAAACTTCTGGCATACTGTTGGTGTCTTCCACAGTGAAGAGTGATACAAAATACTTATTCAGTTTGTCTGCCATTTCCTGGACCCCATTACTACATCTCTAGCAGTCTGATATTCACTCTTCACTCTTGCCTCTTTTAACTGTTATGTTTTCTTTTGGAAATTTTGTTATCCTCTTTAATATTATTAGCTAGCTTATCTTTATATTCCATCTTTTTCTTCTTTATGACTTTTTTAGTTGCCTTCTGTTGGTTTTTAAAATATTCCCAATCCTCTAACTTCTCACTAATTTTTGCTCTCATATGCCCTCTCTTTTGCTTTTATGTTGAATTTGACTTTTCTTATCAACTGCAATTGTGTCATCGTTCCTTTAGAATACTTATTGCTTCTTAGGATGCATAAATCCTGTGCCTTTCGAATTGCTCCCAGAAACTCCCGCCATTGCTGCTCATCATCCCTTTTGGTGTTCCTTTCAAACTAACTTCGGCCAGCTCCTCTCTCGTGCCTCTGCAATTCCCTTTACTCCACTGTAATACTAACGCGTCTGACTTGAGCTTCTCTTTCTCAAATTACAGGTGAAATCTTTCATATTATGATCACTCCCCTAAGTGTTCCTTTACCTTAAGCTCTTTAATCAATTCTGTTTCATTGCACAACACCAAATCCTGAAAAGCTGATCCGCCAGTGACCTCAACCATGAGCTACCCTAAAAAACCCTCTCACAGGCATTCTAGAAATTCCCCCTCTTAGAGAATTTTACTCAGCACCAACCTGATTTTCCCAGTCTACCTGCATATTGAAATCCCCCTATGACTATTGTAACATAAGACCATAAGTCATAGGAGCAGAATTAGGCCATTTGGCCCATTGAGTCTGTTCCACTATTCAGTCATTGCTGATCCTTTTTTCCCCACTCTGGACTTCTCCCCATAACATTTGATGCCTTGTCCAATCACGAACCTATCAAGCTCTGCCTTAAATACACCCAACAACCTGGCCTCCACAGCTGCCAGTGGTAATAAATACCACAAATTCACCACCCTCTGGCTAAAGAAATTTCTATGCATCTCTGTTTTAAATGGACGCTGCTCTATCCTGAGGCTGCGGACTGTGCCCTCCCATTCTAGACTCACCCACCACAGGAAACATGCTTTCCACATCTACTCTGTCTAGGCCTTACAATATTTGTTAAGTTTTAATACAATACCCCCTCTTCTTTCTAAATTCCGGCGGGTACAAGCCCAGTGTTCTCAAACATTCCTTGTATGTGTGTGGGAGGACATGTTTGACAAATCTTACTGAATTTTTTGAAGCGGTTACTAGGAAAGTTGATAAGGGTAAAGCAGTGGATGTTGTCTATATGGACTTCAGTAAGGCCTTTGACAAGGTTCCACATGGAAGGTTAGTTAGGAAGGTTCAATCGTTAGGTATTAATATTGAAGTAGTAAAATGGATTCAACTGTGGCGGGATGGGAGATGCCAGAGAGTAGCGCTGGATAGCTGTTTGTCAGGTTGGAGGCTGGTGACTAGAGGTGTGCCTCAGGAATCTGTACTGGATCCAATGTTGTTTGTCATATACATTAATGATCTGGATGATGGGGTGGTAAATTGGATTAGTAAGTATGCAGATGATACTAAGATAGGTGGTGTTGTGGATAATGAAGTAAGTTTTCAAAGCTTGCAGAGAGATTTAGGCCAGTTAGAAGATTGGGCTGAAAGATGGCAGATGGAGTTTAATGCTGATAAGCGTGAGGTACTACATTTTGGTAGGACTAATCAAAATAGGACATACATAGTAAATGGTAGGGCATTGAGGAATGCAGTAGAACAGAGTGATCTAGGAATAATGGTGCATAGTTCCCTGAAGGTGGAATCTCCTGTGGATAGGGTGGTGAAGAAAGCTTTTGGTGTGCTGGCCTTTATAAATCAGAGCATTGAGTATAGGAGTTGGGATGTAATGTTAAAATTGTACAAGGCATTGATGAGGCCAAATTTGGAGTATTGTCTACAGTTCTGGTTACTGAATTATATGAAATAGAGCGAGTACAGAGGAGATTTACTAGAATGTTACCTGGGTTTCAGCAGGTAAGTTACAGAGAAAGGTTGAACAAGTTAGGTTTTTATTCTTTGGAGCATAGAAGGTTGAGGGGGGACTTGATAGAGGTATTTAAAATTATGAGGGGGATAGATAGATTTGATGTGGAAAGGCTTTTTCCATTGAGAGTAGGGGAGATTCAAACAACAGGACATGAGTTGAGAGTTAAGGGGCAAAAGTTTAGGGGTAACGTGAGGGGGAACTTCTTTACCCAGAGAGTGGTAGCTGTGTGGAACGAGCTTCCAGTAGAAGTGGTAGAGGCAGGTTCGATATTGTCATTTAAAGTAAAATTGAATAGGTATATGACAGGAAAGGAATGGAGGGTTATGGGCTGAGTGCAGGTCGGTGGGACTAGGTGAGAGTAAGCGTTTGGCACGGACTATAAGGGCCAAGATGGCCTGTTTCCGTGCTGTAATTGTTATATGATTATATGGTATGATTCCTCCCTTTCATTCCTGGAATCATCCTTGTAAACTTCCTCTTAAACCCTCTGCATTGCAGCGCATCTTTTCTTAGATGAGGAGCCCAAAACTGTTCACAGTACTCAAGGTGAGGCCTCGCCAGTGCCTTATAAAGCCTCAGCATCGCATCCCTGCTGTTGTGTTCTAGACTCTTGAAATGAATGCTAACATAGCATTTGCCTTCCTCACCACCAACTCCACCTGAAAATTAACCTTTAGGATGTTTGGCACAAGGACACCCAAGTCCCTTTGCATCTCAGATTTTTCAATTTTCTCCCAGTTTAGAAAAGAGTTTGCACATTTATTTCTCCAACCAAAGTGCATGACCATGCATTTGCTAACATTGTATTTCATTTGTCACTCACTTGCCCATTTTCCTAATCTCTCTAAGTCCTTCTGCAGCCTTCCTGTTTCCTCAACACTCCCTGCCCCTCCACCAATCTTCGCATCATCTGTAAACTTGGCAACAAAGTCATTTATTCCATCATCCAAATCTTTGATATACAGCATAAAAAGAAGTGGTCCCTACACCGACCCCTGCCGAACAACACTAGTCTCTGGCAGCCAACCAGAAAGAGATCCTTTCATTCACACTCGCTGCCTCCTACCAATCAGCCAATGATCTAACCATGCCGGTAACTTTCCTGTAATATCATGGGCTCTTAAACAGCCTCATCTGTGGTACCTTGTCAAAGGCCTTCTGAAAGTCCAAATATACAACATCCACTGCATCCTGTTTATCTGTTCAATGTGTAATCTCCTCAAAGAATTTCATCGGGTTCATAAAGCAAGATTTTCCCTTAAGGAAACTAGACTGACTTTGTCCTATCTTGTGTTGTGTTACCAAGTACTCCATAATCTCATCCTTAACAATTGACTCCCAACATCTTTCCAACCATGGGTCAGGCTAATTGGTTTATTATTTCCTTTCTGCTATTTTCTCCTTTATTAAAGAGTGAAGTGATATTTGCAACTTTCCAGTCTCAGAGTCAAGTGATTTATGAAAAATCATTACTACTGCCTTCACAATCTCTACTGCTACCTCTTTCAGAACCCTAGGGTACAGTACATCCGGTCCGATTGACTTATGTACCCTTAGGTCTTTTAGCTTTTTGAGCAACCTTCTCCTTTGTAATAGTAACTGCACTCATTTCTCTTCCCTCACACCCTTCAACTGCTAGTGTCTTCCACAGTGAAGACTGATGCAAAATACTTATTTAGTTCATCTGCCATCTCTTTGTCCCATTATTATTTCTCTGGCCTCATTTTCTAGTGCTCCTATACCCACTCTCATCTCTCTTTATTTTTTACATATTTGAAAAGCTTTTACTATCCACTTTGATATTGTTTGCTAGCTTGCTTTCATATTTCATCTTTCCCCTCCTAATGATTCTTTTAGTTGCTGTCTGTAGGGTTTTACAGCTTCCCAGTCCTTTGTCTTCCCACAAATTTTTGCTTTGTTGCATGCCCTCTCTTTCGCTGTTACAATAGCTTTGACTTCCCTTGTCAGCCATGGTTGTACTATTTTGCCATTTGGTTTTGGAATACATCTATCCTGCACCTGCCTCATTTTCCCCAGAAACTCACACCATTGTGAAAGTCATCCCTGCCAGCATTTCCTTCCAATTTACTTTGGCCAACTCCTCTCTCATACAACTGTAATTTCCTTTGCTCCACTGAAATACTGCTACATCAGACTTTACCTTTTCCCTCCTATCAAATTTCAAGTTGGACTCAATCATATTGTGATCACTGCCTCCTAAGGGTTCTTTTACCTTAAGGTCCTTAATCAACTCTGGTTCATTACATAACACCCAATCCAGTATAGCTAATCCCCTTTTGACAGGTATTTTCTATCTCCCATTGTAATTTGTAGACTAATATTTGCTACTGTTTGGGGGTCTGTATATAACTCCCATCAGGGTCTTTTTACCCTTTCAGTTCCTTAGCTCTACCCACAACAATTCAAAACCTGATCCTCTGTTACCTTTCTATTGATTTGATTTCATTTTTTACAGAGCCACACCACTCCCTCTGTCTATCTGCCTATCCTTTTGAAACAATGTGTATCCTTCGATGTTAAGCTCCAAGCTATAATCTTCTTTCAGCCATGATTCAGTGATGTCATACGTCATTCATGCCAATGCTACAAGTTCATCTAGCTTATTCCGTATACTGCATACGTTTAAATATAGCGCCTTCAGTCCTGCATTCACGCTTTGATTTTGTCTGCCTTTTACATTGCAACTCATCTTGTTGACTGCAATCTTGCCCTATCATCAGTCTCTCCTTGCTAGCAGTCTCACTACACACTGTCTGTGTTTGGTAATGGTCCCACAGTAAGTTATTCGACGCATTGTCCAGCTCAGCTCAGAGTGTAATGGGCTGGATGTGGTAATGCCCAAAGTTATTGGGCATTGCAGGAAAAAAAAATTGGCTGAAAAACAAGCAATAAAATTTCAATAGCAAATATAAATCATTCTGTCCTCTGAATAGAACATTTTGCTATCTTTATTTTTAGCCTGCTAGTTTTTATTGTGCACCAAAATTGAAGACCATGGAACTATCTCTGAGAATCTGGAGTATCACTTCAGTGATGGCTTTCTTTCTCGAGAGCCCAAATTGTTCCTTCTTAATAAGAGCAATTTGAATAAACAGGCATATTTCAATAACCTGTGGAATATATCAAGTAATAACAAGATTGAACATTGAGGCAGACTTGAGCTGGTTTGTTTACTGTGTAGTCCAGAGCACCATTTATTGATTGGCATTGCATATGAGCTGAGAGCCCTGATGTAATCACACACACTCCTCATTGCCGTGTTCAATTCTTTTGTTCTTTATTATTATGTGTTTTGACTGATAATCAAAAAAATCTAAAGCTTATTTCACTACTATTGCTGTTGAGCTTCAGTTCAACACACACACCACTGTAATTCAGTTTTGTTATGGTAATGTGTGTTACTTGCACAATATGGAAATTAAAGTTTGTGTCTTTGCTTTTACTTTATTTATTTAGAGATATAATACAGTAACAGGCCCTTTTGCTCCAGGTTGCACAATTACATCCATGTGACCTAGTAACCCATACATCTTTGGGATGTTGGAGGAAACTAGAGCGCTTGGAAGAAACCTACACCAGCACGGGGAGTTCATATAAACTCCTTACAGACAACAGCGAAAACTGAACTGGGGTCGCTCATGATGTAATAGTGTTACTCTAACTGTTATGCTACCATGGCACCTTGAGGAGGTTAAGGAACTTGGGTGTGGTATTTTTGATTTGTTTGTTACATCACATATTGGGGCCGCACATCCCTCCCCTCCCCCCCACTCCTGCTGCATCAGCCCAGGACCTCCTGCCTGTCTCATCTGCTGCGACCGTGCAACACCTGGGGCACAGCTGGCACTTGGAGTGGCAGCAAGGCGTCTGAAAGACATTACTGATGACATCCTGAGTAACCCTGGTAACTGTTCCTGCTCTTCCTCTGCAACGTTTGATTCATTTGGGCTCAACAAGCCTCTCCAATGCCTGTACCTCTTATCATTTGCAGGATGCAGTCCCACACCACTCCCTCCCATTCATAGCCAGAATTACTGGCAGGAGCTTCACATTCTATTCCCATGGAGTTTCCTTAAGGACAGATATTTATTTCCCTCATTTCTCATCTGTAGTGATCCTTTATATACTGGAGCTTAACATTAGGTTCCTCACATATACTAACAGCATCTGCTCCAGCATACCACCATGACCTTGCCATCTTCACCATTTCTAAGCTATTTTACACCTATTACCGATTAAAAGAAAGCTCTTTAGCCAAAAATGTTGGAAAGACAGAAGCAATCATAAAGTCATAGAACACTACCACACTGAAACAGACCATTTGGCCCTTCCAGTGCATGCCAACCAGATACCTAGCCTCATCTACCTGCACCTGGACCATATCCCTGCAAATCCTTCCCATCCATGTACCTATCCAAACTTCTCTTAAGTATCGCAACAGAGCTCGCATCTACCACTTACACTCATCTGCAATCCTACCATGCTCTGAGTGGAGACGTTTCATTCTTTGATTCCTCTTGTTATGATCTCCGCCCCCTCCTTCTTGAGAATCACAAGATCGCTATTAATTCGGGTCTTGGACCCAGGAAATGAGAGAGAATCCTCAGCAAGACAAAGCAACGGATTTGGCCATTGTTTCTTGGAGACACCTTTGTGGATTGCGATCCTATACTACGTGCCAGCTCTCAGGGCTACGTGTACACCCTCGGGCAATGTGGGCTGGGGATTGCATCACCCCACCCTGATTGACATCTACAACCCTGCAAGTCAAGACAAAAGAGGGGCTGCAGGGGCAGTCCCCTAGCGACGCACCGGGAGGAGACACCATCGCTCATCGCTCCCGTGATAATGGGAAGCTTTTCGGAAGCCACGTGTGGTCCGTTTCCCCTGGCCTGGGGAACGGGTGGCTGATAACGCCGAAAAGGACTTCGAACTAACAACAGGGAACCCACGTTCCCGATTCAACGGTTTGCGTCCTAAAGACTAGGCAAGTTTCTTTTCTCACCAAAAATCTCTCTCTCTCTCCAACAAGTGAAACCCAGCGGTCCCCAAAAAGGCTAAAGCCTGCATGAACTTGCGAGACTTTTATATTTCCATCGGACAATATTTTTACCCCTAGACAAAACGATAGAGCCACTTCTTATTGATGATTATTACTGTACCCATGCTTTAGATTGAGTATTGACGATGTAGATTATCTGAATGTTTGTATTAACCTTACTTTTGTGTCCCTTTATAAATAAAAACGTTTAAAAATAGTACCATCAGACTTCAGCGAACCTCTCTATCTTTGCTGGTAAGTGACCCAGTTACGGGGTTCGTAACACTCTTCAATATTTCGCCTTTCACCCTGAACCTGAGCTCTCCAGTTCTAGTCGCACTTCAACCTAAGGGGGAAAAGTTGGAGAAAAGGAAAGGAAACTACAAACAATAATTGAAAAGGCCTGGTGCACACAAAAAAAATGTCCTAAGACAGTGATGGATGCCCTCTCAAACTTTAGATACCTGCAAAGTTATTAAAGGATAGAGCAAAATTACTGCTGGAAATATCTAACAACCACCAATTTTCAGGACAAAATCCATCATCTACTTTTATGTCATTGAGCCAATTTATCATAATGCTTAATGGTTAAGTAATGATTCTTGTCACATTTCACATTTGCAGTTCTACCTGTTGGAGAAGTTATGATTTAACCCCTTTTTATGTATAAAAATCATATATACTGAAATGATGTATGATGCTCTTAATACAACACTCATGAAAGGATACCCATTTTAATCTTGGAGTATTTAAATTATTTTGAGTTAATTATATCTTCAAGGAGCGATGCCTCAAAAAGACGGCATCCATCATTGAGGACCCCATCACCCAGGTCATGCCTTGTTCTCATTGTTACTATCAAGAAGGAGGTAGAGAATCCAGAAGGCACAAACTCAATGATTCAGGAACAGCTTCTTCACCTCTGCCATTCAATTTCTGAATGGACATTGAGCCCATGAACACTACCTTGCTACTTTTTTATTTCTATTTTTGCGGTACTTATTTAATTATTTTATGTATACATACTTTAGTTCACATTTTTTAATCAATTAATATGTATTGCATCATCCTGCTGCCAACAGATTTTACGACATGTCAGTGATGTTAAACCTGATTCTGATTCTGAACTTTTTCATTTTTACTGAATCCAAAGTAAGATGGCAGTAAAAACACAGGTGGAAGGAACATGATTTGTAAAGCCAAAACTGGCCTTTTCCAGGGTAAAGAACAAGCTATGTCCTTCATTATAGGAGTTGTTTTGCTCCTGGTTGGAATTGACCAGCCTAGTCCCTGTCTGGTGTAGTTTTCAGCTAATACAGAATAACAAGTAATAGCTAAGGACATTCACACTAACAAAAGAGCACACTTTATGTGGAAGAACATTAAGCAAAATATCATTCTTCGAAAGACAGTTGCACCTGAAATTAATGCACTGGAAAATTCATATGCGCATGGTACATTTGTTTTATTTTAGAGACACAGCCCTGCTGCTCAACTTACAACCATATAACTAATTAAACTACTGACAGGTGCATCTTTGGACCAGAGCGCCTAGAGGAACATACAGACTCCTTACAGACAGCGGAGGAACTGAACCTGGGTTGCTGGTGTTGTAATAGTGTTACACTCACCACTACACCACCATGCCACACTGGGTCTGGCTCTGGGAAGGAGATGGAAAAGTCAGGAAGGGAAGGTGGAAGAAGAAGGAGAGTGCTGGCGATAGGGGATTCAAATGCCACTAAATGCATAAACACTGCTAAAACAACTTTAAATCATTTCTTTATAAAGACGAGCCTCAGCCTTCTATTTTTAAATAGACCTTCTATTCTCCTGAAACCTTCTTTATTATGTTCATTACCATTATGTTCAATTGAATTAGGCATAATGCAAAATTATGCAATTAATCAACAAACATTCAAAGCAATGTATTGAAACTGATGTATAATTGTTCACATTTTCCACATTTTGAGATGAACTGTTCAAATTTACATTCTTTGGGCATAAGAAACTAGCTCAAATAAAACATTTGAATGCTGGCCAGTGTCCACAAGGGCTCTTTTTAATAATGTAGTCTCCTTTGAGGTAATTGCTAAAACTTGTTCTGTGGCGGTGCTAAAGTTGACTTAAGTGTAGGAAATCATATGTAGCTCTGCTGGCCAGTGTTGGGAAGTTGCACAGGATCACTTCATCTAGTAAAGTGACCTCTTTTACTGGTAAAGGGTGAGACCAGATCAGATTATTTGGAAATCCCAGCAAAAATGATTCCAGTTGTTCAATTTGCCTAGTTGAAATGCTGGAGGACCTCAGCAGGTCAGGCAGCATTTATGGAAAGGAATAAAGAGCTGGTATTTCTGGCCATACCCTGGTGGGTCCTTAGCCCAAAATGTTGACTTTTTATTCCTTTCCATAGACGCTGCCTGACCTGCTGAGTTGCTCTTGTTCCATGATACCAACAGCTCCCAGAGCAGCTTGGTAGTGTAGTGGTTAGCATAACATTTTACAGCACTGTCAGCAAGGAGTTTGCACATTCTTCCTGTGGCCGTATAGGCTTCCTCCCAGTTTCCTCCCAATTCCAAAGAGATATGGGATAGGATTAGTAAGTTGTGGGCATGCTATGCTGGCACCAGAAACGTGGTGAAACTTGCAGACTGTCCTCAGCTCATACTGTGCTGGAATTTAACATAAAATGGTGCATTTCATTGTATGTTTTGATGTTTCAATATACACGTGACAAATAAAGCTAATCTTTATACTGACTGTCATTATTCCGTTCATCTGATGTACTTCTTGCCGCTTTGTCCGGGCACTGCACAGTACAAACTTCAATATCTTTCACGAGATGTAATGATATACCAATCTATGATGGTCACTGCACATTTATTGTGGCTAAATCTAAATGTCAAATCTTATTTGCTATTTTGGCTCCTATATTGGTTTCTGCAGCTTGCGTTACATGATTACTGTCTGACATGAGAAGTAGCATTAGAATTAGAATCAGGTCTAATATCGTTGGCAAATGCCGTGAAATTTAGTGTTTAGCGGCAGCAGTACATTTCAATACATGGTATAAAAAGTATAAATAACAATAAAAAGCATATATTAAAAAATAAGTTAAGTAAGTAGTGCATAAAGAGCGGGATAAAATTACTGAGAAAGTGTTCATGGGTTCATTGTCCCTTCAAAAATTTGACAGTGGAAGAGGAAGAAGCTGTTCTTGAAATGTTCAGTGTGTGTCTTCAGGCTCCTGTACCTCCTGCCTAATGGTAGTAGTGAGAAGAGGGCATGATGAAGGTCTTTAATGATAGATGCCACTTTTTTGAGGCACTGCCTTTTGAGGGTGTCCTTGATGGTGGGGAGGCTACTGCCCGTGATGGCACTAGCCATCTGACGAGATGAAGCCTTGGTGACCAGGGGGATAAGCTATAAGCAAGGTTCTCTGGTCAATGAGTGAATGGGAGTAGTTGAGAACATAGGCAAAAGAACCCATTTTAAAGAGTGGGATAGTTGTGAAATACAGAGCGGGAAGACTTGACCTACTGGGCATGTCCTCCACTCCCTGAGAATGGGAAAGAGAGCTGAGGCAATATTACAGATGGATGAGTGAGACAGATCCAGATATCTAATTGATTGATGGTGTACAATTCAATATCAAGTCCAGAAAACGACACGACCGGATGGAAGATGAGGTCTGTTCCTTAAGCTTGCATTGCTTCTCATTGTGACAAGCTCCGAGGAGTGAATATCACCTGGTCTAATTACATGGACATCACGGCCAAGAAAGCTCACCAAGTTTTCCCATGTCTCCTTCACCCTTATCAACGCACAGTAGAAAGCATCCCACCTGGAGCTTGGCGTGGCAGCTGCTCTCCCCGAGATGACAAGAAGCAGTGAGCTGTGGACACGTCACAGAAACCAGCCTCCCCTCTGTGAACTCTCCCTAAACTCCCGCAGCCAGCATGACCAAAGATCCCACCCACGCCCGACATTCTCTCTTCTCCCCTTTCCCATAGGGCAGAATATAACAATGCCTGAAAGAAAGTACCACCAGGCTCAAGGACAGCTTAAATCCCACTATTATCAGACTCATGAATAGACATTGTATAATAAGATAGATTCTTGGCCTTCCAATCTCCCTTGTTGTGATTTTGCACTTTATTGTTTACCCACACTGCACTTTCTCTCTAGGTATTGCATTTTATCTGCATTGTTTCAATTGTTCAATTGACCTTGTTCAACCTCAATGCAGCATGTAATGATTTGATCTGTATGAACACCTTGCAAGGCAAGCTTTCCAATTCGAATACATCAAATTGGAAGGCGTGCAAGTGAACTGCTGCTTCATATAGAAAGATTGAATGGATCTCTGGCATTGCAGAATCAACGCAGATGGAGTTAGCCGTTCGGAGAGGCGAAGTTGAGGCACAGGAATTCCGATGCCTATACAACCGTTTGCGAGGTTGGATTGCTCTGGGTGCCGAGCTGATTTGGAGAAATCGAGAGCAGCTTCGGACTGGGCGGCGAAACCTGGGCCTGGAGTGAGTCTCCGGGCAGCGAGTTCTAGGCCCAGAGCCTTTCACACAGTGGTACTAGGTCCTAATGTGAGGTACCATACACTGCTTGGACTATTTAAACAATATACTGGAAAGCCAGGCCTTTGGGATCGGAGGCAAGAGCCCATTTTGCTTGCTCTCCCACGATGTTCACTCCTCTCTCCATGGCACTGAGGCTATGAAGACTGCTCCGGCTGCTGTGTTCCATGCCCACTAATATGATGGACTGATACTGAGGCTTGGGCCTACTCCAGGATGGTTCAGAATTCAGGTCTAAGGACTGATTTTGGTTCAAAATGTTGTTGCTCACATGATTTCTGTCCCCCCCTCTGCGCATTGGGGATTGGTCTTTATTTTTCTTTAATGGGTTCTTTCAAATTTCTTGCCTTGTGGCTGCTTATAAACATACTAATCTCAAGGTTGCATAATTTTTATACTCTTTGATAATAAATGTACTTTGAATGGTGGCTTGGCAAGAGGTGAAATGATGAGTGTTGCATTGTCTGTGGTCAAAAGGGAAAGTACCATAAAAAGTTGGGAGTAGAAGAATAGACTGGATTCACAAAGGGAATGGTCCTCCGCAAATGCTGAAAGAGGAAGATGGAGTACCTTTGAAAGTGGTGTAAATTGCAGAGAATGAGCTCGTGATTGTAAAGGCTGTTGGAGAGGAAGAAGGCCAGGGGGTGACAGTAGAGGCACCAGAAGAAGTGAGATGAGGTCCAGGGCTTTGTTAATGGTAGAGAGGAAGCCGTTCTTCAGAAGGAAAGAGGACATTTCATAGGCATCAGTGTGGAAGGTGTCAAAATTGGAGCAAATACAGTGGAGATGAATGAACTAGGAGAATGAAATGGAGACCTTAAACGAGGCAGGGCGGGTTAAAGAAGAGTCAAACTGTTTAATTACAGTAAAGTTGCTTGAGATACATATCCTGATGAAGGTTCTGGGACTGAAATGTCGACAGTTTACTCATTGCCATAGATGCTGCCTGACCTGCTGAGATCCCCCAGAATTTTGTGTGTGTTGCTTTGGATTTCCAGCATCTGCGCATGTTCCCATGTTTGTGATACTAAGCAAGTAGCAGCGGTTATACCAACTTTATTCAGACTTTTCAAACTGAAGGATTAAGGCAAAATAATCTGATCTATGATAAGAATTTGAATAATGGACCATTGCCAATTTAAACATCTTCTTGCTACATTATCCAGGTAATATTATTATGGGAATAATCTGTGACCAGAATGGCAATCAGAATGTTCAGTATTGAGATAGGCTTCAGTATCCGGTAATGTTCAGCTAATACATTTTGGCATCTATAGCAAAAAGCGATATGCAATCATTATAAGACTTCAGTTGTTAATAGACATTTATGTCACTGAGGAGTATCTGACTATGCCTCCAGCTGTATCTGTGCCAATTCATCAAGTACTATAGTTGTCCTTGCCCCTTACTGTTAAATATAGAAACTACAATTCAGGATCTTGTCTGGAAATGGATGTAATAAGCTAAAGTTGAATCATTGAAGGATGTTCGATGGCTGTGTTCAGCTGTGGTTATCTCCTCTTACAAAGTGAAACCAAGTGACACAGGTGATAAAAGGGTTCACTTCTAGATAAGCACAATGCCTTCTCCGCTCACTTGGCCTGTCAAAATGTGGACGAACTATCACAAACTCTCGATGGTCCTGTTATTTTAGTCTCTGAGGCTGACATGAGAATATTCTTCAGGAGGGTGAACCCACAGAAAGCTTGCGGCTCAGATGGGATACCTGGCCGAGTACTAAAGGCCTGTGCTGCTGAACTGGCTGGATTGTTCACTAATATCTTTAACCTCTTGTTTCAACAGTCTGAGGTCCCCACCCGCTTCAAGCAGGCTTTAATTATACTGGTGCCTAAGAAAAATATAGTAACCTGCCTCAATGACAATTGAGAAGCAATGACAATCCAGAAGCAATGATGAAGTGCTTTGAGAGGTTAGTGATGAAACATTTCAGCTGCTGCCAGAGAAACTATTTGGATCCGCTCCAATTTGCCTCCCAGCACAACAGGTCCACAGTACATTTCATTTCATTGGCTCTTCACTCAACTCTGAAACATCTGGACAGCAAAGATGCATACATCAGGATGCTCTTTATCAACTGCAGATCAGCATTCAATATTATCTTCCGCTGAAAACTATTCAATAAGCTTCAAGACCTTGGCCTCAATACATCTTTGTGCAATTAGATCCTTGATTTCCTCACTTACAGACTCAGTCAGTTTGATTGGCAACAAAATCTCCTCTACAATCTGCATCACACAGGTGTACCACAAGGCTGTACTCACTTTACACTTTTATCTGTGTGGCTAAGCAGAACTCCAATGCCATATTTAAATTTGCTGTTGATAGCACAGGGCCAGGAACATTAAATGCCATTAGGCTTTACAATTCTACCGCCAGGACTTAATAACTTTTTAAAAAGCTATTATTAATGCTTTTTGAGATAGTGATTTAGATGCATATCATATTTTTTACTGAGTTAAGTATTGTATGTAATTAGTTTTGCTACAACAAGTGTATGGGACATTGGAAAAAAAGTTGAATTTCCCCATGGGGATGAATAAAGTATCTATCTATCTATCTATCTATCTATCTATCTATCTATCTATCTATCTAAATTCCTTGGTGTTAGCATTTCAGAGGACCTGTGTGGGCCCAGCATGTAAGTGTAATTGTGAAGAAAATTCAGCAGTTCTGAAAATTCGGCATGACATAACAAACTTTGGCAAACTTCTATAGATGTGTGGTGGAGAGTAAATTGACTGGCTGCATCACAGCCTGATATGGAAGCACCAATATCCTTGAATGGAAAATGCTACAAAAAGTCCATCAATGGTGGGAAGATAAGGCCATACACACCATTGAGCTCATCTGCACAGAGCCTTTTAACAGGAAAGCAGCATCCATTATCAATGACCCCTACCACCCAGGGCATGCTTTCTCCTCACTGCTGTCATCAGAAAGAAGGTACAGGAGCCTCAGGATTCATACCACAAGGAAGGGCTATTACTCAAGTATCAAGCTCTTGAACCAGAAGAGATAACTTCACTCAACTTCACTTGCTCCATCACTGAACTGTTCTCACAACCTATGGACTCACTTTCATCTCAAGTTCTCGATATATGTTGCTAATTTATTATTATTATTATTTTCTTTTCATATTTGCACAGTTTGTTGTCTTTTGCACACTGGTTTTCCACCCTGTTGTGGCTGTTGATTCTTTTATGGTTACTCCATTTATTGAGTATGCTGGCAAGAAAATAAATCTCAGGGCTGTATATGGTGACATATACATTATGCACTCTCTTCTCTGCACAAGGTTACTGAGGAAAGCTCTGCCTACCAGTGTTTTCCTGATAACAGAAGCTTCTAATGACCAAAATAATTAATTGGCATTTACCTAGCTCCTTAAGCATAGAAACGGCCTAAAATAGTGCAACTGGGAAATTATCTACAATGAGAGCAATGTGGAGGTTTTGAAGAGACCGATATCTTGGGAAGTTTCAAAGGAAGCAAGAAAGATTTATAGATGAATCTGACAATGGTTGGACAGGAGAAAAGAACTGAACAGTATGTTCGTACACCTGAAGAAAGTTGTGGACATGGGGAAATGAAACACAGTGAGGGTATTAAAACACAGTGTTATTAAATTCAGAATTGGCAGTTCACAGGTAAAATGCATTCAATGAATTGTCATCGTTTCTTTGAGCCAATCAGCATGGAAAATAGCCCCTTCAGCCCAACTTCTCCATGCCAGCCAACTTGTCTCATGAGCTAGTCCCATCTGCTCACATTTGGTCCGTATCTGAGGACAACACCAATTCAGAGCCCATCTTTCCTCGCTAATTCATTGCTGCTCCGGTGACATGAGGAATAGAGGAGGAGATGATGGTTACCCAAGAGTTGGAACCAGACCCATGTGGGGGACCTACCATCCAGCTGTTTGTCCCTACCATGGAACAATGGAATGAGGTTGCCCCTCTCATCTGGCTGGATATCCAGGAATTCAATGTACCCTGGAATTTATCAAGAGATGATTTTTGTGGCCAGCTATGTTCCATGATATCTACAACTTTGTCTCTGCCTGTCCCACTTGTGCCCAGAACAAGTCAGTGCCCTGTGGAGCTGCTCTGTCCAATGCCCATGCCTTACTGCTCCTGGTCCCCCCTCTCAGAGGATTTTATCACTGGTCTACCTTCCGCCTGATGGAAATGCTACCATTCTGGTGGTTGTGGACCAATTCTCCAAGGCTGCCCACTTCATTGCTCTCCCGAAGCTTCTGTCAGCTCGTGCAACTGCCACTGTCATGGTTCAGCACATGTTCAAACTGCATGGCTTCCCTCAGGACATAGTGTCTGATTGAGGACCACAGTTCACATCTGTTTTTGGAAGGCCTTCTGTTTCCTTGTGGGAGCCACAGCCAGCTTCTTATCTAGTTTTCACTCCAAATCTAATGACCATACTGAGAGAGTGAATCAGGAGCTGGAGACACCCCAATGCTCTGCCTTGTCTCGTCCAACCCCACGTCCTAGAGCTCCTAATTGGTTTGGGCAGAGATTATCTACCGTAACCTCCAGCTGTCCTCCACTGGCATGTCCCCCTTCAAATGCCTAAAGAGAATCCAACCACTGCTCTTCACTGACCAAGAAACTGACATGGGAGATCCTGCTGCTGAACAGTTGGTCTAATGCTCCAAGTGCACGTGGAGACAGACCAGAGCTCCTCTGTTGCATGCTCAGAGACAAGATACCCATCAGGCCAATTGGCCTTGCTGATAGGTGAAGCCTCACAAGACAGGAGAGAAAGTCTGGCGGGCTTTTGGGGATCTTCTGTTGAAAGTCAAGAGCCACCGGTTGGCCCCATGTTACATGGGGTCATTCATAACGGAGAACACTATCAGCAAGGTCTTGTATAGAGTGAGCCTACCCCGTGTTCCATGTTTCCCAGGTCAAGCCGGTGACGTTCTCCCCCACTGCTCTAGTACCTCCTCCCCACTTGGAGGATGTGTCCCTGATCTATTCTGCGCTGCACCTCCTGGCATCTCGCCGGGTGCGGGGCAGGGTCCAATATCACATGGATTGGGAGGGGTGTGCCCTGAGGAACATTCTTGAACTCTGTCCCATGACATCCTGGACAAGTCTCTCATCCAGGACTTCCGATAGGCGCGTGTTTGTGGTGCCTTGGGAGCTCCATATAAGGAAGGGGCCCCTGTCACAATCACAGGCTGGTCCTTGCAGGCGAGCTGCAGACAAAATTGGGCAATTAGGCTCGTGAGTACACATGCTCCAGCCAATTAGTTTTGCACTTTGGTGGTATTTAACTCCCTTCCTCTCCTTTCAGTCCTGTTGAGACTTGATGAAAGGCAGAGCAACTTCTGCTCCTTGCTTACCGTTGTCCTGGTTCTGGGAGAGAAGTTTAGACTGAATCTCCGTATTTTTTAGTATTAAGATACTACTGCTGAGTCACTGTATCGGTGTTAGCTTTGGCTTGAAAGTTCTACTTAACAAAGCTGAAGGAATTTAGCAGCTCAGGCATGATCTATGGAACTGAAGAAACAGTCCTGACTGTTCATTCATTTCCATAGATGCTACCTGACCTACTGGCTCCTCCAGCATTTTGTGTGTGTTGCTTTAGATTTCCAACGTCTGCAGACTTTCTTGTGTTCTAGCTGGCAGCCTTGTTGGCCTAGTGCTTTGTAGTTTTTCCTTTATTTCTGCAGTTCCTAATAAAAGTCACTGAACTTTTGATCGACTTCAAATTCCCTCTCTCTCAGCACTTGAGTCAAAAGGCACAGTTGTGTCATATGCTCTCTAATTTTGGTGCCCCCTACCCTGGGGAAAAGACTATGACTATTCCCATTATCTATGCCCCTCATGAATTTATAAACCTCTATAGGATCACCTCTTAGCCTCCTGGGATCCAGTGAGGAAAGTCCTTGCCAATCCAGGCTGTCCTTATAACTCCATTCCTAGTAATATTCTTTTTGCACCCTTTCCAAATTAATGATTTCTTTACTAATAACAGGGTGACCAAATACACACTACACCTAGCATGGCTTCAACATCTTTCTGAATTGTTTTTTGAATTATTTAGTAACTTTATTAGCATTAATAATTTCAGGTTGAGCTTCTGGCCCCTCTCGTTATTTTTTAATTTTTAAAATGATTTAATGTTTAATCAACTGTTCTTCCACCAAAGGAACTCGACATATTCATCGCAGTTTAACAGTATCATGGGCATCAGATGTAAATGGTTAGACTGAAGCCTTTGGGCTAATACTGTGGATTGGTTTATTGAAAAAAATGTAAAACTTTAACAATGTAAAGTATCCTAACAGGTTACATCATGGCCTGTATGGAAATGCCAAGGCCCAGGAACAGAAGAGTCTACAGAAAGTGGTGGATACAGCCCAGTTTATCAGAGGCAAACTCCTTCCCACCATTGAGCACATTTACAAAGAGTGCTGTTACAAGTAAGCAGCAAGGGGATGGGAAATAGTGAAGTGGGGGGAGACATTATTGCAAGTTTGAGAAATGTTCATGCCATCAGGCTGGAAGCTACCCAAACTGAATATAAGGTGTTGTTTCTCCAACCTAAGTGTGGCCTTATCCCAACATAATCTTTGCTTATGCTTAGTTTTTCATAAATTCTATTGTATTTCTTTATTTTCTGTAAATGCTGACACGGGTAATATTTAGCGACATATACGCTCTTAGATAATATTTTTACTTTGAACTTTGACTTTGAATTGAATAGAATTTGCATGGCCTTTCGAATGAATACCTGCAAGTAAGTGATTTTTCTAATATTGTTTGGATTCAGATGGAGAAGCAGGTAGCTGAGATTACATTGTTTTAGGCCATTAGTTAACAAGTGTGATTTTAACAATGGCATTTCAGACTGGCTGCTTGTTTAGTAACTTAATTGATTCTATTGTTGTTGATTTTGGTTTTGTGAAAGATAGACAGCTAACCTCATTGCACCCTCGTCAAAGCATTAGAATAATATTATCTGTTGTGCCTGCAAAGAATTCCAATAAGGAAAATAGCAGTGTGATGAGAAAGTGATGCTCTGTATTCAGCTGGATTGGTGGATTCAAGTGACATGTTTGCATGATGTTCTGTGTTAAATCAAGGGTGAAGACCATCTCTACTCTCTGTGTTTAAATCAATATTCAAAATTCAAGACTGTTTAATGTTACTTTCGTAGACAAGTGTAAAAGAGAATGGAATAATTGTTTCTCCGGATCCGAAAGAACACAATAAGATAATAAAACACAGTAAATCTAATTCTGTAAGATACATATAATCTGTAATGAATTATGTGAACAAAGAATGCTTAATCAAACAATATGTTTATGATATTACTCAAATATTACTAAAATATTAAATACATATCTACCCTACCTGCTTAGCTATAAACTCCAACTCAATATAGAATTAATCTGAATTCAAATATGTAATGTTTTGTTCTATAGTCATCTATATAATATGTGTATATATACACACACTGCATACTATATAATAAAACCATTTAACAGCTTAATAATTTGTCTCAGCTGTTTGTCCTGCATACTCCTCGTGAGATTGGGTTTGAGGAGATCCAAACTTCAGCAGATGGGACAATCCAGGAAAAGCATAGCTGGTGAGTTGTTGGTTGAGGAGTGTGCTTCAGTGTGATATGTAAGGAGAAATTTAGTGAACTTCTGATTCAGGGATAGTGTAGTGTGCTCTGCTGAGGTTGCTCACAGTATGTTCTCTAGACTCTGGACAAAACTTTCCATTTGTAGCTGGGTGGTAGGTTGCAGATGTAATATGTCTTATTCCATTCCTTTTCAGGAATGACTGAAACTGTTCCGCAATAAACTGTGGACAGTTGTCACGGACTAAGTATTCTGGAACACCAGTCCATGAGAAGGGGCTTCTCAACACATCAGCAGTATGTGAGGCTGTAGTGGAGGCCGTTGGGAACACTTCTGGCCACTTTGTAGCTGCATTCACCACTATCAAGAAATTTGTGCCCATGAATGGTCTGACTAAATCCGCATGAATCCCCTGCCAGGGCAATGCAGGCCATTTCTAGGGATGAGATGCTGCTGCTGGCATTTGGATGTGTTAGCATCCCAGGAAGTGCATGGTAAGCTGTTTGATCTGCTGATCTGTCCCAGGCCACCAGGCAATGCTTCAAGCCAATGCTTTCATTTTGACCACACCTAGATGACTGGCATGCAGCTCCTCCAACTCTTCAGCTCTCAGCTTGAATGGTACAACAACTGTCAATTCCCACATGAGGCAACCCCCATCAAGGGCAGGTTCATTCCACCTCTGGGAAAATGGAATTTCTGCTGCACCTTCCAGCCATTTTAGATGTCCATGTAGACATTAGACAGTACAGGGCATTTTTTGGTTTCCTTTTGGATTATCTCTGCCATAGTAGAGAGACTTTCGATTTGCATTAGGGAGAATGTGTCAAGAGGAGTGTCCTCTTCTGTAAACTTCTCAGGTATTTCCTTTTCTAAGGATAAACAGAACAATCCATCAGCATTTCCATGAATTCGATCTTGTAAATGTATCCTCCAAGACAAACAGACCATTTCTGCTTTTCTGCTCCTCCTGTTAGTGGGGATTGAAAATGGCCGCCAGTAGTTGACAATCAGTAATGAGAGTAAGCTCTCTCCCATACAGTTAGTGGTTGAAATGTTTTACACCCCAAACCAGAATCAAGACATCTCTGCCAACTTGTGCATAATTATTCTCTGTAGTGGTAAGGGAATGTGATGTAATGGCTATTGGGCGTTCACTTCTTTTACTCATGACATGTGACATGTCTGCATCTATACCATAAGCCAAGGTATCACTGGACAATGTGCATCTATAGCAGCAAGGAATTCCATAGATTCACCGCTGTCTGGCAAAAGAAATTCCTCCTCATCACCATTCTAAAAGGACACCCCTCTATTCTGAGGCTCTGTCCTCTGGTCCTAGATCTCCCACCATAGGAAACATCCTCTCCATATCCACCTTATTGAGGCCTTTCAACATTCAAAAGTTTTCAGTTGGTTCATCTCTCATTCTTCTGCATTCTAGTGAATACAGGCCCAGAGCCACCAAATGCTCTTTATATGTCAAGCCGTTCAAAGCTGGAATCATTTTTGTGAACCTCCATCGAACCCTTTCTAATGCCAGGATATCCTTTTTAAGATAAGAGGCCCAAAACTGCTCACAATATGCCAAGTGAGGCCTCATCTAAGCTTTATAAAGCCTCAACATTACATCCTTGCTTTTATATCCTAGTCTTCTTGAAATGAATGCTAACATCGCAATTGCCCTCTTCACTACTGACTCAACCTGCAAATTAACCTTTAGGGAATCCTGTACAAAGACTCCCAAGTCCCTTTGCACCTTAGCTTTTTCAATTTTCTCTCCATCTAGAAAATAGTCTGCCCTTTTATTTCTTCTACCGAAGTGCATGGCCATACACTTCTCGACACTGCATTCCATCTGCCACTTTTTTGCCCATTCTCCTAATCTGTATTAAGTCCTTCTGTTGTCTCTCTACTTCAAATCTACTTGTCCCTCCACCTATTTTCATATCATCTGCAAACTTGGCAACAAAGCCATCTATTCCATCATCCAATTAATTGACACATAACAGATAGAGAAGCGGTCCCAACACAGACCCCTGTGGAACACTATAGTTCTGATCACAGTCAGATTTAATATCACTGGTATATGTCATGAATTTGTTAACTTTACAGCAGCAGTACAATGAAATACATAATATTTCAAAATAGAGGAAAAAATGAGTTACATTAAAAAATATATATCTATTAAATAGTTATGTTAAAATAAATAGTGCAAAATAACAGAACTGAAAAAGTAGTGAGGTAGTGTTCATGGGTTTAATGCCCATTTAGAAATCAGATGGCAGAGAGGAAGAAGCTGTTCCTGAATTGCTGAGTGCATGCTTTCAGGTTTCTGTACCTCCTTCCTGATGGTAGCAGTGTGAAGAGGGCATGTCCTGGTGGTGGGGATCCTTACTGATGGACGGCGCCTTCCTAAGGCTTCGTTCCTTGAAGATGTCTTGGATACCACAGAGGCTGGCACCCATGACTAATTTTACAAGTGTCTGCAACTTATATCTCATGCAGTAGCACCCCCCCTCCCCCACACCAGACAGTGATGTAGCCAGTCAGAATGCTCTCCCCAGTACATTTGTAGAAGTTTTTGAGTGTTTTAGTTGACAAACCAAATCTCCTCAAACTCCTAATGAAATATAGCCACTGTCTTGTCTTCTTTATGGCTGCATCAATATATTCCATCCAGGTTAAGTCCTCAGAGATATTGGCACCCAGGAATTTGAAATTGAGTGATCTCTCCACTTTTGATCCCTCTATGAGGATTGGTTTGTATTCCTTTATCTTACCCTTCCTGAAGTCCACAATCAGCTCTTTGGTCTTACTGACGTTGAGTGCTAGTCAACAGGATGCAACCAGAAAAGGCTTCCTTTATTCCCAGTCTTTGTCTCCTGCCAATCACCCATGCTTTATCCATGCTAGTTTCTTTACTGTAACACCATGGGTTCTTAACTTGTTAAGTAGCCTCATGTGAGGCACCCTGTCAAAGGCCTTCTGAAAATCAAAATACACAACATCAACTGATTCTCCTTTGTCTATTCTGCTTGTTATTTCATCAAAGAATTCCAATTGATTTCTAAGGCAAGATTTTCCCTTAATGAAACCATGCTGACTATGACCTATTTTATCATGTGCTTCCAAGTACCCAGAAACCACCTCCTTAACAATTGATTCCAACATCTTCCCAACCATTGAGATCAGAATAACTGCCCTATAATTTCCTTTCTTCTGCCTGTCTCCCTTCTTGAAAAGTGAATTGACATTTTGGAAGAATGCCAGACTAACAGATTCTTGGAAGATCATTACTAAAATTTCCTCAGTCACTTCAGCCACCTCTTTCAGAACCCTGGGATGTACACAGTCTGGCCCAGGTGACTTATCTACCTTCAGACCTTTCAGTTTCACAAGAACCTTCTCCCTAGTAATGTCAACTTCACACACTTCTGACCCCTGACACTCCGGAACTTCCACCACACTGCTAGGTTTGGCAGGAACCTGTTATAGAATTGACAAATCCTTAAAAAGGGACCACAGCTGTGACCCATTCTCTGGCCTTGGAGTATCCACCACTGCTTGAATTTTCTCAGCACACTTGTGTAATCATTCTGGATTAATAGAATGACCACAGTAAGTGATACTTTAAAGAATTCACATTTAAAGCATTACTCTCTGAGCCCATAATCTTCTAATCTTTTTGACATTACTTTGACATTTTGGAGATCTTCCTTATCACGCTCACCAATAACAATGATGCCATCCAGGTAACACTGAGTGCCTGGGCAGCCTTGCAGCACCTTTTCCATAGATTTCTGCCTGAGTGCACTTGCAGATGTTACTCCAAACAGAAGTTTATTTTAGCGATAAAGCTCTTTGTGAGTGTTTTTGGTGAGAAGCACTTAGGACTCTTCTTCCATATCCATCTGTAGGTAGGCATTAGCTAAGTCCACTCTGCTGAAGTGCTTCCCTCCAGAAAGTGTTGCATTGATATCCTCTATCCTGGTCAGAGGGAATTCATCTACTTTCAGTACTAGGTCAAGGGTAACCTTAAAAGCACCACAGACCCTGATAGACCCATCCTTCTTAGCTACTGGGACCACTGGCATTGCTCATGGACTCCACTCAACCTTGGAAAGAATTCCTTCAGCCTCCATGCAATCTGGCTCTCTGATCACTTTATCACAGGTGGTATAAGGAACTGGATGAGCTTTGTAAAATGAGTGCGGTGTTTTTAACACTACTTTACCCTTGATATGTTTGAGCTGTCCTTGAGCACTGCTGTGACATCATCCAATACCCTTCTTAATTCACTTTCATTGGCTTTATTTCCGGAGATGTGGCATGCAAATGGAGGATGGATCTCCAATCAAGTTGTAGTTGTCTCAGCCAATCACACCCGCACAATGCTGGCCCTCCTGCCTTTACCACATGCAAGCTTAATGTGGCTTGTAAGTTGCAAGTTGTAAGTTCACAGTTATGAATTTCATTCCCATAGGAGGTATATTTTCTCCAAGTATAAGTTCTTAGTTTGATATCTGCAGGCTTCATTTAAGGATTTGCAGGGAAGTTTGTGTAGAGATAGCAGGAGCTCTGACGGAGATCTTTCAGATGTCATTAGAAACGGGGATTGTGCCGGAGGATTGGTGTATTGCTCATGTGGTTCCATTGTTTAAAAAGGGTTCTAGAAGTAAGCCTGGCAATTATAGACCTGTCAGTTTGACATCAGTGGTGGGTAAATTAATGGAAAGTATTCTTAGAGATAGTATTTATAATTATCTGGATAGACAGGATCTGATTAGGAGTAGCCAGCATGGATTTGTGCGTGGAAGGTCATGTTTGACAAACGTTATTGAATTTTTTGAAGAAGTTACGAGGAATGTTGACGAGGGTAAGGCAGTGGATGTAGTCTATATGGACTTCAGCAAGGCCTTTGACAAAGTTCCACATGGAAGGTTAGTTAAGAAGGTTCAGTCGTTAGGTATTAATGCTGGAGTAATAAAATGGATTCAACAGTGGCTAGATGGGAGATGCCAGAGAGTAGTGGTGGATAATTGTTTATCGGGATGGAGGCCGGTGACTAGCGGGGTGCCTCAGGGATCCGTTTTGGGCCCAATGTTGTTTGTAATATACATAAATGATCTGGATGATGGGGTGGTAAATTGGATTAGTAAGTATGCCGATGATACTAAGGTAGGAGGTGTTGTGGATAATGAGGTGGGTTTTCAAAGCTTGCAGGGAGATTTATGCCGGTTAGAAGAATGGGCTGAACGTTGGCAGATGGAGTTTAATGCTGAGAAGTGTGAGGTTCTACATTTTGGCAGGAATAATCCAAATAGAATATACAGGGTAAATGGTAGGGCATTGAGGAATGCAGTGGAACAGAGAGATCTAGGAATAACAGTGCATAGTTCCCTGAAGGTGGAGTCTCATGTAGATAGGGTGGTGAAGAAGGCTTTTGGAACGCTGGCCTTTATAAATCAGAGCATTGAGTACAGAAGTTGGGAGGTAATGTTAAAACTGTACAAGGCATTGGTAAGGCCAAATTTGGAATATTGTGTACAGTTCTGGTCACCAAATTATAGGAAAGATATCAATAAATTAGAGAGAGTGCAGAGACGATTTACTAGGATGTTACCTGGGTTTCAGCACTTAAGTTACAGAGAAAGGTTGAACAAGTTAGGTCTCTATTCATTGGAGTGTAGAAGGTTGAGGGGGGATTTGATCAAGGTATTTAAAATTTTGAGAGGGATAGATAGAGTTGACGTGAATAGGCAGTTTCCATTGAGAGTAGGGGAGATTCAAACGAGAGGACATGATTTGAGAGTTAGGGGGCAAAAGTTTAAGGGAAACACGAGGGGGTATTTCTTTACTCAGAGAGTGATAGCTGTGTGGAATGAGCTTCCTGTAGAAGTAGTAGAGGCCAGTTCAGTTGTGTCATTTAAGGTAAAATTGGATAGGTATATGGACAGGAAAGGAGTGGAGGGTTATGGGCTGAGTGCGGGTAGGTGGGACTAGGTGAGATTAAGAGTTCGGCACGGACTAGGAAGGCCGGAATGGCCTGTTTCCATGCTGTGATTGTTATATGGTTATATGGTTCATTTCAGTATCTTTGAAATGTCAGTCAAACTCATTTTGTGGATGACTGAAACTACTGAGCCAATGTCCAATTCCATTTTAATGAATTTGTGTTCACTTCTGGTGTAAGCCATACTGCTTGTCTCCTGTTAGTTTTCCCGTTGTAAATTTCAAGGTAAATATTATGGCAAAGGCAATTACATTTTCTTTAGAGTATTTGCATATCATTTGTGACAGAACTGTTCCAGACTGGAAGGGAACATGAGCAGCTATTAAGTTGGTACTGAAGATGGATCATAGTTTTTAATGTTATCTTCAGCAAGGTAACTCTGCCATGGATGAACCCAAGCCAACTAGAAAAGGAAGAGGGTTGGACAAGGGGCTAGCAACCCCATATCATAAAAACCAATGCCATAGAAACACCAACAGAAGCTCTGAAGACTTGGGAGACAATGAGAACGACTGGTCCTGGATAGAAGACTGGTGAACTACTGTCGGTGGCTTATGTACCATTAGGGGTGATGGGCTTAAGTAAGTTTGGCAAGGTCAACATGTATTGCCCATGTCGGGATATTCTGAGAAACGTTGACAAGAACAAGGGGATAGTTTTGATGCAACAGAGAGCATTTCAGAGTGAGACTGTGCAAACACTTTATGTGTAGGTTAGACCCTGTTAAGGGTGGCAAGGGTCTTGCTCTAAAGAATACGACCAGTTTTAAGTGAATTTAAGTTCTGGTGAATGGTGTCAATCTGAGAATTCTATTTCTCACTTCGCAAAGTGTAAACTGTTGACTATCTTGAGTATTTTCTGTTTTAATTTCAGATTTTAGCATAGAGTTGTGGGGTCGTTGAGCTCTGCAGAACGTAACAGGCTCATCAGCTGATCCAGTCAGTGCCGAACTGTTATTCTGCCTAGTTCTATCAACTAAAACCTAGACCATAGCCTCCATACCTCTCCCATCCACGTACTTATCCAAATTTCTCTTAAATGTTGCAACTAATCTCACATCCACCTCTTCCGCTGGCAGCTCATCCCACACTCGCATCATCCTCCAAGTAAATAATTTCTCCCTCAGGTTCCCCTTAAATGTTTTCATCTTTCAACCTTAAACTCTGACCTCTAATGATAGTCTCACCCAACCTAGGTGGAAGAAGCCTGCTTGTATTTACCCTATCTACGCCCTCATAATTTTATATACCTCTATCAAATCTCCCCTCATTCTCCTACTCTCCAGGGAATGAAGTCCTAACCTATCAACCTTTCCCTATAACTTAGTATCTGCATTTTTTTGTTTGATTTCAGAATCTCAAATTGCCATGCTAGGATTTGAATTAATGTTTTCTGGATTTTGGCTGGATTATTGCCACTGGATTACTAGTCCTTAATATAAATATAGCAACATCATTAATCATTATAATAATTTTAACTAGCAATGTTCGAAGCTGAATTTTGTGCAGTTAGAGAAAGTTCCCAATGAAAATTTTGATGAATGCTTCAATAGTTTTCTGTGTCTGTGCTGGAGGAATGTTTAGTAATTATCTTCTCCTTTGCAGGAGGTGCAAATCAGGATAAAGTAACCATCTGCATGAAATGTTATTGTCTGAAAGAATTTTTCTGCTCCTTATCAACATAACCAGTAACTCACATGCCTTGTAAATTGGGTGGGGTTGAAGACATATTATCAGTTGTTACCATGCATTCTGCTTGTGTATTATATATAACAAATAACCTGAATTTACTTAGCACCATTAACAAAGCGTTTTAAACTTAAGGCATTGAGCAGAAAAGTTATTAAAACTATTTGAGACTGAGCCAACAAAGAGGCATTAGTAAAAGAAATCTAAACTTCAGAGTTCAAAATAAATGTATTATTGAATTTGGAGATGCAGCACTGTAACATGCCCTTCCTGTCCAATGAGCCCACATTGTCCCCATGTGAGCAATTAACCTACTAACTGTACGTCTTTGAAATATGGGAAAAACAATGTAGGGTGCCAGACGTTTTTGTAGACCCAGGTGACTTCTTCCAGTTTGCCTGTGGCTTGTGTGTGGGAGCAGGGGCTGGCTTTGGGATCCTCATGTTTCTGTCATTCATTCTTTGGGCTCTATTGTTTTGTGGAGTCTGTGAAGAGTAAGAATTTCAGGTTCCATATATTCTCTGATATTAAATTAAACCACTTGAACCAGGGAACCCAGGGGAAATCTACAAGGTCATGGGGAGAACATGACTCCTTACAGATTGTGGGGGGAATTGAGACCAGGTCTCTAGTGCTGTAAAGCATTACACTAAACCCTATGCTACATTGCTTTCTGTAGGTATTATCAAAGTTTGTATACAATATACAACAGTGAGATTAATTGTCTTGCAGAAACCCATAGGAAAATAAAGAAATACAATAAAATCCATAAAAAACATACATTACAAAGACTGACAAACATCCAAAATGCAAAAGAGGACAAATCATGAAAATAATAATTTTAAAAAAGTAAAGAATAATAAAACGTGAGCTGCAGAGTCCCTGAAAGTCATGCTTTGAGATGGGTGAAGCCACTCATGCCGATACAGGAGCCTGATGGTTATAGGGCAACAACTGTTCCTGAACCTGGTGATGTGGCACCCAAGACTCCTGCACCTCCTGCCTGATGGCAGTAGTGAGAAGGGAGGGAGATGGGACAAACGCTCGCAGATGGGATGGGCTCAGATGGCAGATCTTGGCTGGCACAGAGTGGGGGAGGGGGGCTGAACACCAGTTTGTTTTCCGTTTTATAAAATATTGGATTTTAAGGAGCAAATGAAAGTAGAAGAGTACAGAGACTTAGGAAGAGGGTTTCCCAGTGTAGATGTCACTCAGTTTGAAGGGATGGGTAGTAAAGATGATTTAATAAATATCAGACTTACATAGGAGGCTGGAACAGGAAGGGATTAGAGATCTCTCTTGGGATTGTTAGATTGCAAGTTGTTCTGGGGTGTTTTAAAGGAGACTGGTGATGGTGGTGGGGCAGGGGAGGTCATAGAAGGATTTAGAAATTAATCAGAGAAATTGTGACTGAATGACACTTGGGCGCTTGTGTCCAAACTCACTGGGCAGGAATTTAGGGGTTCAGGTGGATCACAAAGATTTACCCTCTGGCCATTATTTGTTCTTCGGCCCAATGCAGAGTGAAAAAAATTCACAAAGTATAAAACGAAGGGAGGACCTGGCCTGTCAACTGGGTTAGTTTCCAGTCACTCCTCTTTCCTATTTCCATAGGGTCAATCAGGATTGATATGAACGAACCATTTCTTCACCACATTGGGTTTACTGGCTCCACATGGGCTGTCTATCGGGGGATTTTGTTGGGAAAGGGGAAGTGATGTGAAGGAATGCCAGTTTTAAGCATGAGTCCCAGTTGTTATAGTGAGGTTTGGTCACATCCAGTTTATACTGAGCTTTGATCCATCCAGCTCAGGAGCACACTCCTCTCAGACCCTCAGCCACTTGGCCAATCTCGAATCATTACTAGATGGAGATCTTTTCAAATTTTATAGTATATTTCATTTGCTTTCTATTCCATTCCTTATTTGTCTTCCCCTCTTTTTGTATCCAATTTGCTTCTAATTTACACAACTGCTTCTTGGATGTTTCTTTCTAAATCTCATGGCTCGGGGATAGACCGTGTTTCCATTTTATATAAACTACAGAGCAAAAATCTTCTGCGGCTGAAGGCAAAGGGGGCTAAAGTGTAAACTGGCACATTCGGATTCAATGCCAATCTCAGAGTCACGAGTTCCTGCAAGGCTCAAATGAATGGGTCTTGGATCTTTAACATGTGCTATCACAGTAGAACCAGCAGAGGGGAGTATAATCTGAAGTTTTAATCACGGTCATTTTAAGCAAGGTCGTCAATGTTCGTACAAAGTGTGATACAACTGCAAATGATGCATTGCACATACAGGAGTGATTTCCACTTAAAGCTTTCTATGACTGAGATACTACAGCTGTCACCGCTTCTACAGTTACAGGGTTATCTGTCTTGGCCTGAATTAAATTACAGCTTTAATTTCTGTTCCAGATGAATGTGAAACACCTTTGATTTCTCTTTACTCCTCTGGCCTCTGTTACTCATGTACCAAGGACCACCATCAATGCCTTAGGCAGAGGAATGAGTATTTTTTTTCATAAATGCTTTGGGTTCTTCTCACCCACGAAGCTGCAAAAGGTATCGTTTCATACAGACTTGAAAGAGGTGTTTCAGAATCAGGTTTAATATCACTGTCATGAAATTTGCTGTTCTGCTGCAGCAATATGTCGTAATAAATAAAAATGCTGTAAATTAAAATAAGTATATATAAAAGATTAAATTAAATACATAGTGCAAAAAGATAGCAAAGATAATTAAGTAGTGTCATGGGTTGACTCATTGTCTGTTTGGAAATCTTATGGCAGAGAGGAAGAAGCTGTTGCTGAAATGTTGAGTGTGTGTCTTCAGGTTCCTGTACCTCCTCTCTGATGGTGGTAGTAAGAAGAGACTGTGTCCTGGACGATGAGGGTCCTTAATGATGGACACTGCCTTTTTGACACATCACCTTTTGAAGATGTCCTTGACCCTAGTGGCCAGAATGGAGCTGGCTGAGTTTGTAGCCCTCTGCAGCTTTTCTGATCCTGTGCAGTGACCCCTCTATACAAGAAGTGTCTGTTACCTTCCCACCGGGCTTGTGTGCCAACCTGACTCGGTAGCTGCCTCTGCTAACAGCCACGTGACTCAGCAGCGTGGAGACCACCTTTCGCAAGCAACATGTGTCCAGGTTCAGTATGATTTGGGGTTCAACCAAACAGGAATGTCGTGATGTTCTGATTAAAGAAACCTCGATTTGAGTGAATGCTGTGTAAATACTGTCTATGCACAATTATTGGACGGCAAGAAATTACAGACCGCACACTGAAAAAAATTATAAAGGAAGTATATTTACTAATTTCAGGTTTATCAAACAACTATTAAGAGAAAGAACAGAAAGGAAAAAATAAAAAGTGTCCATTACAGTTAAACTTGTCTAAATGTACACAGGACCGTCAGAGCTTGTACCTTCCAAACCCAGATATAACCATTAAGCACGGCACCGGACCCACAGTATGCATGAAAGCACCCGGCACTATCCGAACTTCCCTTGAAGTCCATCTTGAACAAACTGGCTCTCTCCCAGGTGTAGTGGCCCCCCTCCTCGGAGCCATTCATCTTCTTGCAATGGGGTCTTCCCTTCCCATAGCATTCTGTGGCATCTTCCCTTCTGTCCTGCTCCGCAGCTCCCACCAAAAAGGCCCCGAACCAGACTACTGTCCATCACAAATCTTTCTCTGCCCCCACTCCCTCTAGCATTTTCTCTGGATCCCGCCATCCTGATTGGCCGACACAACAGGACTTCTGCCCTTAGCTGAAACCAAATCATTCTACTGTACCAGCAGGACTCACTACTTTTGCAGAAGCTGTTAAAATGAAATACCTGCAGCATAGCAGTAGAAATCTTAACCAGGGCATTACATGTCCGAGATGATAAGAGGCATGGATCAAGTGGACAGCCAGGTTGGAAATGGCTAATAAAAGGGGCAGAATTTCAAAGTGATTGGAGGAAATTATAGGGGGAATGTCAGAGATAAGGTCTTTACACAGAGTGGTGGGTGAGTGGAATGCATTGCTGTGCTGTAAGGTTAGGGGCAGATATATTAAGGGAACTTAAGAAACTCTTAGGCACGTGGATGATAGTAAATTGGAGGGTTATGCAGGAGGGAAGTGTTAGATTAATCTTAGGGTAGGTTAAAAGGTCAGCACATCGTGGGCCAAAGGGACTGTACTTGAGCTGAAATATTCTATGTTCTATCTAGCCCATTGATTCTGTACTGCTTCTCAGAACTTTCCCATCTTTCCTATTTCTATGCAATTTGTTTCCTGTAACCATTGTTTCATTTTGAGGCACATGATTCCCTCATCTGGCAAAGGAATGGCCAATTCATAACGGCTGCTCTTTGGAGCCATGGGCTTGGCAGTGTAAACTGGGGTGGGTAGAAGTATCTGGGTGTTTTGAATGAATGGAAAGGTCATGGGATAGGGAACGCTGAGGAACCAAGGGAATATGTAATGCACGTCTAGAGACCTTTGATGGTGGTGACACAGTAGGTAACGTGGTTAGGAAGGCATCTGGGATACTGGCCTTCTTTCATTATGGTATTGAATATAGAATCGGAATCAGGTTTATTATCACTAACTTATTTCATGAAATTTGTTGTTTTGTGGCAGCAGTACAGTACAGAGCTTAAAAATTACTATTAATACATAATAAATAAAATAGTGCAAAAAGAGAGCAACATAGTGAGGTAGTGTTTGTTGCTTCAATGTCTGTTCAGAAATAGGAAGGCAAAAGGGAACCGAGCTAGAGAGGTAATGCTCCAAATTTATGAACCTCAGCTGGAGTATGGCATGCAGCTCTGATCACCAAGGTATAGGAAGGATGTGATTGTGCTGGAAAGTGTGCAGAGGAGATCCATCAGTATGTTGCCTGGGATAGAGAAATTGCCCTCCCTTATAGAGTTAGAGTAATACACCACATAAACAGGCCTTTTGGCCCAGCTAGTCCATTGTGACTACTAGTCCCAGTTGTCTATGTTTGATCCAAAACCCTCTAAGCCCTTCCATTCCATGTACCTAAGGAGATGGAACTGGAACACAGATTTAGGGTAAGGGGAAAGAAACGTAGAGGAGATGGGTAAAACTGCGGTGGCTGGGTCGGAGATACATCCCTTTCAAAGAAGTTGTATGGTGCTTCTTCCTTCCACTAGCCTGCATGTCACCTTTGGGCAAGGTGTAGCACCTGCTCAGCTCTTCCTCTCCCCAAACAGGGTACGTAAAGCCATGGGAGTAGGTGGTGGATGGTCAAATGAGCAGCTGATGCATATCACAAGTCCTGGTTATTTGACCACTGAAGCCAGGCAGACAATCTCTGAGGAGAATCGATAATGGCTGAGGTCACCCATTTTGTAAAAACACCATCCAGAAGTAGGCAATGGCAAACCACTTCTGCAGAAAAGTTTGCCAGGAGTAATCATGGTCGTGGATAGAGATTAGAACTTCTCAGGTTGAAACAGATGGAAGACCATTATCGCCCACGTCATACAACACAGCACATTATGATGATGATAGTGAAATAAAACTAGATTTAGAGTGAGGGAAAAGAAATTTAGAGTGGATATGAAGGAGATCTTCTTCACCCAGAGAGTGGTAGGTACAGTACCTACAATGCTCTACCTGAGGGAGTGGTTGAAGTTGGGTGGCTGACACCAATGAAGAAGTCAGCACATAACTCACCTGAGCAAAGTGGGCTGTGGGCCAAGAGTCTGGAAATAGGATTAACGCAGAAGAATGCCGATTTGGTTGGTAGCGATGATTTGGGATAAATGACCCACTTCCAGCTGTTGGTATCCAGGGCTTGTGATCAACAGGATGACAGCAATATCCATTTTGTTGGATTCAAAGCATAAACTCACGTTTCAACAAGAAACTGACTTGGGCAGCTGCTGATGTGGTCTGAGTCAGCAGCCCACTGTGGAGGTGGATCCAGCTCTGGGTTCGGATGGTTCTGGGCAAGGCTTGAGCACTTGAGGTAGGAGTAATGCCTCTAATAGCTGGTAGTGTTGAGCTACAGGTTGGTGGCACTCAGGCAGACTCAAAGTCAGGAGAATAGCAGGGAAAATGGTTAAATAGCAAAAGATTTTCTCCATCCTATACTGGAAAGAAAAGATAGAAGTCTGAGCAGAAATACATTTATAATACATTTAGTGTTTGAACCTTTTTGAAAGAAATTGATAGATTATCAAAATAGGCCTTGTGTTTGGCAACCAGTAAATTTTTCATTGTATTAAATTTATTGAGTTAAAGTAAACAAAAGGTTTGAAATATATGAGATACTTTACAGTGACTGAAGTAAATATTTTTATTGGATTGCGAGTGCTTTTGTGCTTCTTTCTGTGGTTTGATTTCTTCTCGTGATCCCTGGTGTAAATCCAAAGTGTCTCAACAATTGAAAACTAAAATCTTTCCCACACAACCATGACCAAAAAAAACCCCAAGTCAACAGATCGATTAAAAGGACAGAGAGTGACCCTTATGGTGATGCTGTCCCTTTAAAACTGAACATTGACAACAGCAATAGCCTCCATTTACAGTGTATACCACCGTTGATGATATAAAACATCATAAGGAATGCTATCGAGTAAAAACCTTCACAAGTGGGAACAGTAGTAGGACATTCAGCTCCTCAGCTCTGCTTGGCAATTCAATTGGATCATGACTGATCTGATATTCCACAAATCCCCTTACCTGGAGTCCTTCATTGCCATCCTAATCAAGTCATATCAAAGTCAAATTCAATTTATCAAAGTACATATATGTCACCTTGAGATTCATTTTCTTGCAGGCATTTATAGGAGAGTAAAGAAATACATTAGAATTTACAATGTACTACACATAAACAAAGACAACCAACCAATGTGCAAAAAAAACCAATCATGCAAGTAAAGAAACTAGATAAATAAATACTGAGAACATGAACTGTAGAGTCCTTGAAAGTGAGTCCATAGGCTGTGGAATCAGTTCAGATTTGAGGCGATTGAAGTTGTCCATGCTGGTTCAGGAACCTGGTGGTTGTAGGGTAATAACTCTTCCTGAATCTGGTGTTTTGGGACCTTCAGCTTCTGTACCTCCTGCCTAGTAGTAGCAAGAGGAGAGCATAGCCTGGATGGTGGGTGTTCTTGATGATAGATGCTGTTTTTTATGTGACAGTGCTCCTTTCTAAATGTGCTCAATGTGGGGAGAGTTTTACCTCTGATGGGTTGGGCTGTATCCACCACTCTGTAAATTTTTTTGCTCCTGGGCATTGGTGTTTCCATATCAGGCGATATCTATCTCAGCAATAAATATACACAAGGACTCTGTCCAATAGCTCTCTCTGCCTTGGTGCTCCAAAGATCCAGAACCCTCTGAGGGAAGACATTCTTCCTCAACTCAGTCTTCAGCAGACATTATTATGAGACCCTTGGCTCTGGGCTCTCCATCTGAGAGGAAACATCCTCTCTGCACTTAGCCATAAAAAGAGATTGGAACAAAAGATCAGGGAGCAGTTTTAAGGAAACAGAAGGATAGACAGAGAAGCAGAAGGGCAAGAAGGGAATTTCACTGTTTAAAGCCTTCACACCTGAAGCTAACACTAGCAGAAAGATTAAAGTCAGGGTGATTGAAAGCCCAGCAGCGGAGGTAGGCAGATGGCTAAAGAGACAGAGGAGTTTAACAAAATAAGGGAAGGTTGTGAGGAAGGGACATAATGCCATGGCAGAAATCGTAAATGAGGGTTAGAAATTTAAAGTCAAGTCATCGCTCAACCAAGAGACTGTGTAAGTAAACTGGCACAGGGTAAAGAGAAGTTGTTGTAAATAAAAAACATGGATGACATCGTACCCTTCTTTTTAGACTATATGTGGGCCTCTAATGTGCCAGGAATTCTACCTTATACAGGAGGTAAGTAATATTGTTGGCCCGTTTGATCACAATAAAAACATGTACTGTAAATAATTCTCTAGTTTTAGCTGTGCAACAACTGATTATAGATTGTGTGACTACAAATCTAATCTCTGTGTAGTCGCAGGCACAGACTATGGCGGGTATAGAATGGGCAAGACCATTTTATCAGACTTGGTAGTTTACGGCACGGTGAATTGGTTCTCATGTTGACAACACAAGTCACTGAGTCACCTGCTTTCTGTACTAATCTTACTTATCAGCATGTGGTCTATAGGTGATTCAAGTCCTCACCTACATTCAGTGGCCACCTTATTAAGTACACCTGTATACCTGTTTGCTAATGCAAATATCTAATCAGCCAATCATGTGACAGCAACCTGATGCATAAAGGCATGCAGACGAGGTTCAGTTGTTCAGACCAAACACCAGAGTGAGGAAGAAATGTGATCATGATTGTTGGTGCCAGGTGGGGTGGATTGAGTATCTCAGAAACTTTGTACTCATAACAGTCTCTAGATTTTACAGAGAGTAGCGCGAAAAACAAAAAAAAAACTCAAGTGAGCGGCAGTTCTGTGGGCAGAAATGCCTTGTTAATGAGAAAGATCAGAGGAGAATGGCCAGACTGGTAAAAGCTGACAGGAAGATGACAGTAACCCAAATAACCATGTGTTTCCACGTTGGTGTGCAGAAGAGCATCTCTGAATGCACAACATGTTGTACCTTGAAGTGGATGGGCTACAGCAGCAGAAGACAATGAACACATGCACAGTAGCTACTTTCTTGGGTACAGAACGTACCTAATAAAGCTTCAGAAATATTCCAAGACTCTTTGACTTCACCAACCACTCAGTCAGAGTTTTCCAGTTTCTAACCACGCTCTGATCTCCTCAAAACCAATTACTTCTTGCCTAAAATTATGTCCTCTATTTTAGACACCTACTAGCTTCTTTATCTGTGGTCTCATAATTTTGTGTATCTCTAACAAGACCCCCTTGGCCATTTCCAGTACAGGGAAAACAAACCTACAGTTTCCTCATAAATGCAGCATCTCAGTGAGCCCCCCCCCCCCCGCGTACTCTCCAATGCAATTACATCTTAAAGTTTTAGGTAACCTCAAGTTTACAGAAAGTATAGCATGGGAGGTGGCCAGTGGTGTGTGTTGGAGTAACCAAGGGAAAAGACAGTGGCGGAGAGAAAACGACAGTGTTAATATTTCAGGTTGGAGTCCATTCATCAGAAGAAGTACCTTCAACCTAAAATGATAACCAGTTTCTCTTTCGTGCCTCCCTTGCTGACTGTTTGCAGTTTTTATTTCAGATTTCTGCTCTTGCCGGTGCGTAGCATTGAGTGAAGGTAAGCTTGTATGTTTGCTGCAGCTGAACTGAGGGCTAGAGTCACAGCAGTGAGGGCACAATCTCCCATGACGAGTCGGATTCCTGTTTATACAGGTCTTTGAAGAGCTCATTCCTTAAGCACGTTAAAATGAGAAATTCCTGAAAAATGAACACAGACTTCATAGAGATTTAGGTAACTTGCTGTTGCAAAATATCCTCCAAAAAAGATAAAATATGCATGCTTTAAGCAGCAAGAATCACAATGAACTTATACTCTCTTGCGAAAAAAATCTGTTTAAACTATCAAAGTATTAGTTTAATTTCAGGCAAGTTGCAGAAGAAACAGGATTGAAATAAAAATGCGTTCCTCTGGGCACTTTGTAAATGGGAGGCAAACAGTTATTGGCCTTGTCTAGATTTAGCATGAAATTGTTTTAAAGGAATTTAAAAGTGTCAGAATGATTACTTTACAGTGCAAAATTATAACATTTAGCACCTCGGGCTCCAGATTGTTTAGATTAAACCACTAAATCTTGGCAAAATTTGAGAGTCTTTGATGAACAGTTTTGACAAATATGCATAAAGTAGACTGACAGTCCCATTTCAATCTCTTGTCGCGCTCACTGTAGATACACACTAGTGCCCTGCTGTCACATACTGGTTCCATGACAAATGTTTCACAGCATTTAAACATTCTTATAACCCTTGTTGTCTCTATTCATTTTTCAAATTCATTCCCAAGATGTGGATTCTCCTGGCATTTGTCACTCACTGTTAACTAGGAAAAAGTTGAAGTGAGCCTTTTTCTTGAGCTGTTGCAGTTCATGCTGTCTTAATGTGTTGTTAGGGAGGTGTTATCTGAGGGTTTGTTTACTTTTTGGTCAAAAGCCACTTCCATCGATTGGCTAGTTTGAAGTATGCAGCCAGCAGCTCTTTCCCCATTGGCTGCACTAGGTGCCTTGGCACCAGTGACCAGTTTCAAGCAGCTCAAGCATATAAGAATAGCATGGGCCAGCAGCTTGGTCTCTTTCCTTTGTCCCCAGGGTCCGTTTCACACTGAGGTCATGACCAGTGTAGAAGAACCATTGGGAAGGTGTGCTCCAGGCTAAGAAGGCCCACTCACACTCTCTAAGTATCTGTTCGTTGAAATATTTAGTTTTGCAGTTTGTGTAACTTAGTGGGAACTTAGATGTTTGGTCAAATCTTTTACAGTTTGTAAGTAAATGATTAATATGGTTATTCATCGTCAGTGTCTTCTATCTCACTCACCAAACCTGCAAAGCTGCTTCCACGTTACAGTAGGTAAAGGAGTGCAGGGTTTGTATGCAGAATAGATGAAGAAATATAAATCTGAGTCAGGGTGGTGGGTGAATTGGGGGGGTAGGGTGGTGGAGATTCTGTGTAACTGACACACTAGCTGGTTAAGAATATGGTCTTGAAGGTGCTCCCAAATGAAATGTTAGACTGTACATCACAATCATAGTGTTTAACGGTGGAACTGAATATTGTAAAATGCTCTATGGGATACCGAACAAATGGGTGGTTTCCCCTTGGAAGCCGTTAAACTCTACGAATGTGGATGAAATGGCTGTCAGCCAGCCAATTTCCATAAAATTGATGTGAATTTTCACATTAAACCCACAATAGTTTATTTTTGCGAGTGTTTGTGGTTAGGAGGTAGAGCTGTAATTAAGTAATTAGACTAAAAAAACATAAAACAGAGGAGTGGAAGAAGATTGTTCATTCCATTGAGTGTGAGCTGCCATTCCATCATGACTGATTGATTTCTGCCCCCCCCCCCCATTCTTCTGCCTTCTCCCTGTAACCTTGTGGCATGGTAGTGTAGCAGTTAGCACAAGGCTTTACAGTGCCACTTGTAAGATCGGGGTTCACTTCTCACTGCTCTCTGTAAGGAATTTGTACGTTATCCTCATGACCTCGTGGTTTCCTCTGGGAGTATTCTTCTCATACTCCCAAGGTGTATGTCCCGCTTGGTGGCGCAGTAATATCAGCTCTGGACTCCGGAGCGATGGTTCCCGAGTTCGAATCCAAGTCAGGTTGAGCGTCGAGCTAGCAACTCGACCTCGTAAAAACAAGAATAGCTTGCTACGGAAACACCGTCATGACGGTGCCCCAATAACACCACTGCCGAGTTAAGGGCTATTCTTCTCGCTCCAAGGTGAATAGTTAGGGTCAGTGAGTTGTGGGCTTGCGGGGTTGGAGCTAATACTTGTGGGCTGCCCCAGCACAATCCTCACTGATTTGATTTGAGGCAAAATGACACATTTTGCATTGTTTTGATGTATCTGACAAATTAAGCTCATCCTTATTTACTGATCAAGAAACTAGCAATCTCCACTTTAAACATACACAATACCTTGGCCTGCACAGCTCCCTGTGGCAATGAATTTGACAGATTCTCCACCACTTGGCTGAAGAAATTCCTCCTCATCTCTATTCAAAAGGGACATCCTATTTAAAAGCTGTGCCCTCTGCTGCTGGACTGTCCCACTATTGGAAGCATCTTCTTCACATGCAAGCTATCTAAGACTTTGATCACTCTACCTTCACCCACAGCGGGTGAAGGTCGAGAGATCAAAGCCCTAAGTCTGGCTGAGAAGTCAAGGCAGTAAACACGACCACCTTCCAATTTCATTGTTTCAGTGTAAGCTCTGTGCAGCAATGTGTTTAGGAATTAAAATGTTGCATAAATTATTTATAGTCGGTACTGATTTCACTCAGATATAAAACATTGGCCAGCTTCAATGACTTGGGTAGGTCACAATCCTGTGATATCCATCCCACTTACCACAGCATCATGGGGACAATATGAGGAATGCAATTATGAAACCTATATTCATTAGGATTTTGAGGACAGATGATATGCCACCCCAAGACTCTAGCAAATTTCTACAGAAGTACCCTAGAGAGCATTCTAACTGGTTGCATTACCTAATGGTATGGTGAAGCCACTGCACAGGACTTCAGAGGGTTGCATTCTCAACCAGTTCCATCATGGGCATTAGCATAAAGGACATTTTCAGAAGGTGATGCCTCAAAATGGCAGAATCCATCATTTAGGATCTGCCATGAGCACTGTGGCTTGCTATGGAATGTTGAGCTTCTCGGCTTCTGGAGCGCATGGATTTATTAATTGTTATCTTAACTAAAGCTATCAAGCCCCTGTGCTTTTGCTGTAATCTGGGCAAGTTAATTGTGATTGGCATGGGTTTATTTGCAGAGGACTCTTTTTCAGTGCATTAGCGGAGTCATTGTGTTTGAGAGAATGAATTGTCTCGTGGTGTGGATCATTCGCTTCCCCTGAGGTTCTGTTGATATTCCGGTGTCTAACCTCTTGTTTTCTGACATTCCTCTGCTCCTGGGTTGAGCCGTGAGCTTGCATCTGCAGCTCCTGGGTTGAGTCAGTGCCAGCAAATGCCGTAACAGTGAAAGCCTACCGCTCCTCTGCACCTGTGTCCTGTCCTCCGAGAGCACACAATGACAGAGTCCCCATCACCCAGGATGTGCTCTCTACTTATTACTTCTGTCAGAGAGGAGGTGCAGGAGCCTGAAGACACACACTCAACATTTTAGGCACAGGTTGTTACCCACTGCCATCAAATTTCTCAATGAACAATGAACCAACCCATGAACACTATTTTTCCTTTCAGTTTGCAATACTTATTTAATTTAATTTTTAAATATATATTTCTTGTGGTAATTTATAGCTGCAGAGCAACAAATTTCACGACATATGTCAGTAACATTAAACCTGATTCTGATTCTGTTTGAGGCCGGTTGCTACCATTTGCCAAATATTGTGGTTGTTGTGGTTGGAAAGATGTCAAAATGGAAAACTTAAACTTCAACACACCATGGTGGGAGGATAATGGAGTATAGTACCAGGGATGAAGAACATCAATTATTTAAGCAAAATGAAGATACTGCAATATTCTCCTTGGCACTGAGAAGTTTGAAATTAAACCTACTACAAATTTGCATTGTTACGCCACCTTTCATACCCCTTTGAGAATATCCCAACGAGACTTACACTCAATGAAGCACTTGTGATGTAAGGTAACTATTACAAAAAAGGAAGAAAAAAATGAAATAATACTAAAAAGCGGTTCAGTATCAAGAGGTTACAGATTGAAAATAATTTGCAGAAGATTTAGGGAGAAATGGAGTATTTTTTTCCACAGTATAGGCCTATTGAGATCTGGAAAATATAACCTAAAAGGATAGTGGAGGAAAGCATTGGACCTTTACTTCTAACTCAGTTTCCATCACATATTCCAAATGACAGATTATGTAAAGATTATGTAAGAGAAATGGGGTAATACCAGGCAGTTGTTTCAATAAAAAACATGCACAAGTGCTCTAGGATTCCATGATGGAATCACTCAATGTATCAGGCCCTAACTGTGAAGAGAAAGCAGACAAGTCAACTTTCTGGTCTGACTTCTGAATTGAACAGGTACAGTACATTTTTATTTGCTCCTTTCCAATATCTCCACACTACTCTATCTCTGACCTTTTGTATATCCTTGATTTTACTCAGCTCACTATGGACAACCATGTTTTCCTCTGTTGAAATTCTGGAATAGAATCCCTCAGTTCCTTCATAACTGTGTCATTCTTCCAGAACCTTATTCAAACCTACTCCTGTGAATAACCCATGATCATCTGTACTAATATTCTTAACTACAAATCATATTTTGGTAGCTTTCCATGAAGCATGTTGGAACATTTTATTAAGACCATAAGACATAAGAACAGAACTAGGACATCTGGCCTATTGAGTCTGCTCCACCATTCCATCGTGGCTGATTTATTATCCCTCTCAAACCCATTCTCCTGCCTTCTCCCCAAAACCTTTGAAACCTTCACTAATCAAGAACCTATCTGCTTCCACTTTAAATACACCTAATGACTTGACCTCCACAGCCATCTGTGGCAATGAATTTCACAGTTTCCCCACCTTCTGGCTAAAGAAATTCCTTCTCATTTCTGTTCTGAAGGGAAACCCATCTATTTTGAGGCTATGAGTGCAATAAATGTTGTTACTTTATGAAACGTGATCATTTTTTTACCAGTGTTACGACCTAGTTACTTGTAGGCAATCATACAGTAGGATCTAATACTTTTTGTACTGGTTCTTCATCTAAGCACAATATTATTAATTTTCCAAAGTTTACCTAGATGTCACTGTGCAAAGTAAAAGTCATTTTAGTTCTTGTAATATGTCTCAATATAGTAAGAGCAACATTGTTCATTTTGATTGGCTGCAAACTGTCCCATTATGTAGAATAAACAACTCCATTATTTCAATAGCTTTGTAACCTCTCTTATTATAATGAACACTATTAACTTTGATGGTTTAATAATCCAATTCACTGTAAAAAATAAAGAAGGCTGCACAATGAGCATTTGGGCTGCATCCTCAAGAGATATCTGCTTCTAAAGTTTCAAAGAAGTTCCTTCATCCAGAGGTACTTATGAATTCTGATACAATCCCTCTGATCTTTCATCCTTCTGTAGCTGAGAACTCTGCAGAAGATCTGGATGGAAGATAGGAGGCTGCAGAAGATGTACCTGCTGCTTAACACACCATCAGAAATGTGGTTTAGGCATGCTGAGCTGTTGGCGATAGTCAGTAAATGGCAGCATAACTCAGGGTTGTAGAAAGAAAGTGACCTTCAGTACCATCGTTCTAAGGTGATTGGAACAAAGTATAGGGGGAACGTCAGAGGTAGGTTTTTTACACAGGGATTCGTGGGTTCATGGAACACCCTGCCAGGGATGGTGTGAGAGGCAGATATGTTAGGGAGATTTACAAAACTCTTGGATAGGTGCATGGATGATAGAAAAATTGAGGGCTACAGTACATAGGATGGAAGGGTTAGATTGATCTTAGAGTAGGTTGAAAGATCATGGCTGAAAGTCCTGTACTGTGCTGTAATGTCCTATAGTCTACACGTATTGGAATTAACAACAGTATGTAAAGAAATCTCTAGGTTTCTTGGCACTGATGAGCAAGGCCTGATCTGCTTTATCTTCTTATGCTGCAATCAACAAAGGGATGCAACTATCCCTCCCCTTCTTGATGAGGAGAATCATACAACCAAATTATATTGGTACAGAAAGTGCAACCTATTTATGCCATGCAGCCAAGAAAGTTCTGGATTTTCTAGGTATTAACGGAGTGGACAGCATCTCTTGTGGAATGGCAGAGGGGCATCAATGGATCAAATTCACCAATAGATTCACAAAATAAACACTGAGGCAGAGTGACTGAAGGAATTGCCCAGAGCTGCAGTCTGATTGTGATCTGCGAATCGGGTAAAAGGCCACTGAATGGCAGGAGGATTTCTTGCCCTTGCGCAGGGCTCGACTTTGGAGAAGATGTCCCTCTACTGCATGCCCACCGAAATAAACAAAACCCTCCAGTGTGTTTCACTGCTGCGTGGGTGTGTCCAAAATGCAATCTGCATGCATGAAATGCATCTTTAGTTAATGAATGCTGTTGTATCCACAGATATCAAAGCTTGTGCTGCCTTTCATCTCTCTCTCTCTCTCCTGCTTTCATGCTACTTTATCCTGTTTGCTGTGTTATTCATATATATTATGTGTCTTCAGAGAAATCAGTAAACACAATTTTGTTGTAGCTTCTTGATCCCAGAGGGGAGCTGAATGTGCTATTTGGACGTGAAAGCAAATTAAATGAAAATAAAAGATCCTCTGTGATTAGACATACTCAATTAAAGCAACTCCATTTTTCATTGTTTTTCTTATCTGATCTTGAGAGACAAATACCATTGGCAAAGCCAACATTTATTGTCCAATTCTAATTGCTAGAGCATTCACGAGGACAGCCAAGAGTCAAACACACAGGCAGATCTGGTGTCACGTACAGTCAGTGGCTACTTTAATAGGTACACCTGTACGCCTGCTCTTTAATGCAGTTAACTAATCAGGCAATCATGTGCCAGCAACTCAATGCATAAAAGCTTGCAGATTTGGTCAAGAGGTTCATTTGTTCAGACCATACATCAGAATAGTGGAAGAAATGTGATCTAAGTGACTTTGACCATGGAATGATTCTTTGTGCTTTATAGGATGGTTTGAGTATCTTAGAAACTGCTGGTCTCCTAGGATTTTCATGCACAAGAATTTCTAGAACAGGGGTTCCCAGACCCCTTTGTTAAATGGTCAGGGTCCATGGCATAAAATAGTTGGGAACTCCTGCTATAAAGTTTAGAGAGAATGGTATGAAAAATGAAAAAAACTATCCAATGAACAGCAGTTTTTTGGGCAAAAATGCCTTGTAAATGAGAGAGATCAGAGGAGAATGGCCAGACTCGTTTGAGCTGACAGGAAGGTAACAGTAACTCAAATAACCACGCTTGACAACAGTGGTGTGCAGAAGAGCATCTCTGAATGAACAACATGTTGAACCATGAAGTGGATGGGCTACAGCGGCAGAGGAGCACACAAGTACCATGGTGTACCTAACAAAGTGGCCACTGAGTGTTTAAGCCACACCAGATAAGAGTGACAGATTTTCTTTTTCTCAAATGGATATTACCGGAATAAAAGAAAAATAATTTCAATCCTTGTAGAGCAGTGCTCTCTCAGGACTGTCTAGTATTAGCCTGTTTGTAGATTTTGGGGTCAAGTCCAATATCTTCACTTATGGTCCTCTCAGTGTTCGCCCAAAACCATACATCTTGGCCTTCACCTAGCTTTCTCTGTGCGTGGGCTGATAAAAAAAAATGGATTGATTGCAACTCAAAATTAATTGAGCACAACTAGGATTGATTGCTTCATTACCCACAACTTCTGTTTGGCCCTTCATCAATTAATTTAATTAAACTCCAGTTCCCAGCATTTTACAGATAAAATGCATCAATTTTAAGCCTTGTAGCCATTAACTATATGTGAGAAAGAAAGGATTTGCATTTCTGCAGATCTTTTCAATATCTTAGTATGTCTCAAAATGACTTATACCTGGAGAATTATATGTGGTGTGCTGTCACTGTTGTACTGTTTAAAAGTTCAATTGTTTAATAGTTCCATTTAATATCTGAGAATGAATACAATATACAACCTGAAATTCTTAATCTCTGCAGACATCCTCTAAACAGAAGAAAAACCCTCAAAGAATGAATGACAGAAAAAAACATAAGAACCCCAGAGCCCCCTGTCCCACCCCCATACAAAAGCAGCAGCAAGCAGCATAAACCCTCCACCTTCCTCCCTTTCCCATTCTGACATAAAGCATTGGCATTTTCACCACCCACCAGGCAAGTAACAGCAAAGCTCCCAAAGAGCGATCATGGTCTACAGTGCATCAAAAATTAATTGTTCACTCCAACATTTTGACATCCCACAGGCTCGCTCTTTCACTGACAAGGGAGAGGCAGATTTCACTCCTTCAACAGAGACAGGGAGACAATAGTCACTATTTTGATATCACAGTCAGTTTGAAGCGTTGCTTTTTTATTTCGAGTCCCCCAACTTGAGCATTGGCAAACCTATTACCGAGTGCAGAGCCCCCGACAGCCACTCTCGCAGTCTCCGGATCCAGATTCACTTCAGTACGCGACTCCAGTGAGAATTCGTGTCCACAGGGCCACGCAGACCCTGAAGGCGCCTGACTTCAGGCAGAACCTGGACATGCCGAAACGCGGCTGGATGGCGGGCTCTGAGAATGGCAACACGCCATCGTGTTGAGCCGCAGTCTTTGAGTGCTGCTGTGGATCAAAGATCCCAATAAGACCCAGCAACCCTGAAAGGAAAATAAAAACATTAAAATAGGAAGTATTTAACTGTTGCACTGATGAACTGGGAGAAGATGCCCTCTGCTGCCATCTTTAGCTCCGGCTAATGTAGGAATGGCGGTAGCCAGTTTTCATAAGACAAGATACCACAATCCACAGTAAACTTATCAGCAGATTATTTATTTATTGAGAGACAGCACAGAACAGGCCATTCTGGCCCTTAGAGCTGCGCTGCCCAGCAACCCCCAATTTAATCCTAACCTAATTACGGGACAATTTATAATGAACAATTAACCTAACTGGTACCTCTTTGGACTGTGAGGGGAACTCAAGTACCCAGAGAAAGCCCATGCCTGTCTCGGAAAGGTCATATAGACCCCTTGGAGATGACATTGAAATTGAACTCTGAACTTCCATGACCTAAGCTGTAATTACATCACGCTGACCACTACGCTACCATAGTGCCTAAATCTATCTAGCTGGTGTTACAATGGTCAACACTGGGATAGCAGGAAGGGTTTCTCTAACCTTTAGAGAGTAGGACTGCTGAGAGTCCTGGTGCAGGGTTTTGACCAGGAATGTTCACTCTTCCTTTCCTCCCACAGATGTTGCTAGACTCTTTGACTTCCTCCAGTAGGTTGTGTGCTGCTCCAGATTCCAGCTTCTGCAGTTGTAGTGTCTCCATTTTCATCTAATCTTCCTTGAAGAGCATGGAGGCATCATAGAATGGTTCACTGCATGTTTCGATGTACAAGTGATAAATGTACCTTCATCTGTTGTGGAGCAGACTTGATGGGCCAAATAGCCTAATTCTGGTCTCATCTCTAAATCTAATGGTCTAAATTAGGGGTTCCCAACTTGGGGTCCACAGACTGCTTGCTTAATGGCATCGATCCATGGCATAAAATAGGGTTGGCCACACCAGGTCTAACTAAATCTGAATCTGAATCTGAATCAGAGAGGTAAGTTCACTATGAACGAGTCACAACTGATGTCAAATCAAATATGCTCCTGTCCATTCCACCAAAGCTGTTCATATGGGCTGTTAGCACTGTTCCCATTTTCATGGTTTTATTTCATTAGTTAGGCTGGTACTGCAATCTTAAATTGAAGACAATAGCCTTGACTACAAAATTTGGGCTAATATTTGACAGTCCTAAGGGAGTATTGCACTGACAGGATTGTAATATTTTTTGTTTTGCTCACCAATGCCCTTCGATACCTCGTTTGGCATAGTCTTGAAGTACTTTGAAGTGATTGCCTTTTGTCTGTTGATTAGTCTGCAAATATTGTGAACAAGCCAAGCGTGGCCCCACCACTCTTCCGTAAATCCCTAATAGTTGGCGATTTTGATTGACATTTGGTCAAACGGAGGGAGAAGCACAATCTATATTATCATTAATAATCCTGACTCATACAAAGCAGTGGGAAGAGAGGAAGCATTATTCTCAACAGAAAGGGCTCTTGAACCAAATTGTTGACTCAGTCTTATTAGAAGATGAATAGGCGAGAAGGCAGCTTGGCTGCACTTACTCAGGTTTAGTAGTGTGCACAGTCATGAATATTAAAGAGGTACCGAGATCTGCCGATTCCCTTCCATAGCCATTTGTAGGTTTCAAGTAAATGGTGTGTGTAACATGATGACAATGGTGCGATATGTGGAAATATCTCAAAGGCAAAGTGGCCAGATACTAAAATAATCTTCCTTTCCTCAGCACAGAGAGACCTCAGAGCTGTGCAGAGGAGAGGTTGTCAAGAAAACAACCTCTCCCTCAACGTTGCTAAAACAAAGGAGCTGGTTGTGGATTACAGGAGGGATGGAGACGGGCTAGCCCCTATTGACATCAATGGATCTGGGGCTGAGAGGGTGAACAGCTTTAAGTTCCTCACCGCACACATCACTGAGGACCTCACGTGGTCTGTGCACACCAGCCGTGTGGTGAAAAAGGCACAACAGTGCCTCCTTCAACTCAGACTGTTGAGGAAGTTTGGTATGGGCCCCCAAATCCCAAGAACATTCTACAGGGATACAATTGAGAGCATCCTGACTGACTGCATCACTGCCTGGTATGGGAACTGTACCTCCCTTAATCACAGAACTCTGCAGAGAGTGGTGCCGACAGCCCAGTGCATCTGTGGTTGTGAACTTCCCACGATTCAGTACATTTACAAGGACAGGTGTGTAAAAAGGGCCCGTGGGATCATTGGGGACGACAGCCATCCCAACCACAATCTATTCCAGCTGTTACCATCCAGGAAGTGTTACCGCAGCATAAAAGCCAGAACCAACAGGCTCTGGGACAGCTTCTTCCACCAGGCCATCAGACTGAAGAACTCAAGCTGACTTGAGTGTACTCTATATTACATTGACTGTTTTATTCATTATAAATTACTATGATTGCACATTGCACATTTAGATGGAGACATAATGTAAAGATTTTTGCTCCTCATGTAAGTGAAGGATATAAGAAATAAAGTCAATTCAATTCAAGCAACAAACAATCTGCTGGAGGAACTCAGCAGTTCAATGAGTATCTGTTGATCTACTAGGTTGAAACCCTACATCAGGACTATGTTTGTTTCTGGTAAGGATGTAAATGTCTTTTGACCCTGTTTCTTGTAAAAACACCATCTTTTTGCCCCTTTTCTCAGTCTCCGCTACATTGCTCTCAAAACGAGGCCTTCTATCTAAAATGTTTTTTTTCAGGAAATGTGGCTTCCCTTCTACTATGGTTAATGGTGCCTATTCTTCCATTTCTTCTGTTTCTCAGCATTCTGCACTCTGTTACTGCTTTTCCCTTGTATTACCTTGACGTGTGATGACATGCAAAACAAAGACTTTTTTTCATTTTATCTTAGTACCAGTCACAATTATAAACCGATTTACCAATTTGCCCTCCAAACAAAACAGGGATAGAGTTGCCTCAGTCCTCACCTTTCACCGAATGAGTTTCCACATCCAAGACAATTGGTGCTAGTGCAGTGTAACCCAAAACATCAACAACTCCTTTCCTCCCACCACAGATGCTGCTCAACCCACTGAATACCTGTAGATTATACTTTGTTGACCTGCATTCCAGCATCTGCAGCATCTTGTATCTCCAAGACATGCAGGTAAACCTGGATCAGAAGGTCATAAATGGAAGATAGTTAACGAAAGTTCCAATGAGAAATTCAGGAGAAGGTTCTTTGGCAGAGAGTGGTACAAATGTGGAACTCACTATCAAATAGGGAACACGAGATCCTGCAGATGTTGGGGATCCAGAGCAACACACAGAAAATGCAGGGGGAGCTCAGCTGGTCAGGCAGCATCTACGGAAATGAATAAACTGTCGATATTTCGGGCTGAGACCCTTCATCAGGATTGGAAAGGAAGGAGGAAGACAGGCTAGTAGGTGACAGGTAAAGCCAGGTAGATGCGGAGGGAGGATGAAGTAAGAAGCTGGGAGGTGATAAGTAGAAAAAGCAAAGAGCTGGAGAAGGAGGAAACTGATAGGAGTGGAGAGTGGAATATGGAAAAAAGGAAGGAGGATGGGAACCAGGGGGAGATAATTGGCAGGTGAGGAGAAGGTGTAAGAGGCCAGAGTTGGAAAATGAAGAAGAGGGAAGGGGGAAGGGAAAAATACCAGAAGCTGGAGGAATAGATGTTCATGCCATCTGGTTGGAGGCAACCTGGATGGATTATGAGATATTTCTTCTCCAGCCTGACAGTGGCCTCATGTAGCAGGAGGGAAGACCATGAAACAACATGTCAGAACAGGAATGGGGATAGGAATTAAAATGGTTGGCCACCAACAAAATGAGTGTCCCAAAGCGCTTCATTAATAATTCCTGAGATATGACCTTATTTCCTCAGGTTAAAACTTTATTCCCTGGAGCACGGAGAATAAGGGCATATCTTACAGAGATGAGGAGTATAGATATGTTGAATACATGCAGGCTTTCCCCCTTCATACTGGAGGTCATAGGTTTAGAAGGAAAGGTGAAATATTTAAGGGGAATCTGAGAGGAAAATTCTTTACACAGAGTGGTGTGATTGTGAGATGAACTGCCGGCAAAGGTGGTAGAAATAGGTTCAATTGTACAATTTAAGATAAGTTTGGATAGGTACATCGATGGGAGGAGTTTGGAGGACTATGCTTCGAGTGCAGGTAGATGGGACTAGGTAGAAGCTCAGGTTGGCATAGGCTAGATGGGGCAAACGGCCAGTTTCTGTGCTGTAGTACTCCATAATATATGGCTTTTCAAGTTTAGTCACTATTGTACTCTCAAAAGCTATAACCAATTAGTGCACAGAAACTCCACACAAAACAGGAGAGGGCTTTAAGTGACCAAATGATCTGATTTATTTGATGTTGCTTGTCAGCAAAATTGTCTGAGCAATAAACTCGTGGGAGAAATTATTTGCTCTCCCACGATTTAGTGTCATTAGATATAAGATAAACACATGGGGGAGGAAAGAGCAACATGTTATGGTTGATACATCTTAGAAGTGAAAAAAGAACACAAATTTGAGTTATGATCTTGGCAATCTTTCTCCTCTGGAAATATGGATTCAAAACCCATTCCAGGGGGATGAGGTGAGTTTTTATTCTTACCACTGCAGACATAATAAGAAACTAATTTGGCTGAAAGCAACTAGCTGTATTTTGAGAGTGTTTGCAAATATGAAAACTGCCACAATGAGAAATTAATGTGTATCAACATGGATAAAGATACTGAAATTCAGTGTTACTTATTCTGGGATTGGAGTTAAACCATGCAGATGTTTAACTCAAGAGAGAGTGTGAATTTGCTTTGCTGCTCCTAATCTGGGAGTGTTTATGGAGGAGGGACAGAGAGAGATTTACCCTGGATTCACACTTTCCTCCTTTGGGAATGTTTGATTGGATGATGTAGAGGGAATTTGATTCTCCCTCTCTAACCCATTCTGTTCCTTAAACAAGCAGTGTTTCGGGGGATAGTATAGCTTTGCTCTATATCGAACATATGTTACAGTTCTTCTGGGAACAAGGCAGTGGGAGATTTATTCTATGTTCCAGAACTGTGACGTGAGAATGCAGAGGGAGCGTATGGAGAAAGTTTTGCTCCATTTAATTTAATGCAGTATGTGACCAAAGAGCACTTGTCATGAATATAAATAAACACAAACCTCTAATGCCTGGCACTGAGAAACTCAAATCAATATGTTAACTCTCAAAAAAAAGAAACAAGGAAGGTTGAGGAGCTTTAGTACATGTTGGGAATGTACGTGATCTTCTTTAGACTCTCCAATTCTATATCTTCTATATGCTGTACCATCAGAAGCTTCCCTTTAGTATCAGTTGAAAATATTATCATTAATGCTTTTCTTCTTTCCTTCAAACACTGCCAGAAAATCACTCTCTCCCATATTGGTCTTCTCATTTCTCCTTCCTGATCTCAGCTGACTCATATTCATTGGGGTGGCACGGTAGCGTAGTGGTTAGCACAATGCTTTACAGTACAGGTGGCACGGGTTCAATTCCTGCCGCTGCCTGTGAGAATTCTGCACATTCTCCCTGTGACCGTGTGGGTTGTTTCCTCCGGTTTCCGCCCCCCAACAGTCCAAAAATGTACCTGTTGGCAGGTTAATTGGTCATTGTAAATTGTCCCTTGATTAGGCTAGGGTTAAATCGGGGGTTGCTGGATGGTGCGCCTCGAAGGACTGAAAGGGCCTATTCCTCATTGTATCTCAAAAGATGGATAAGTAGATAAAACTTTTCATAAAGCCACAAGTGAATCATCAAGTGCCAAGGTCACTTTAGTTCAGCAAAGCATTGATAAATTACTTTTATGTCTCTGTGTCCAATACATTTACAGTAATCCCAGATCTAAACAATGAACTCCAGTGTATTAACCAATCATTTATCTAGCACTGGATTGGTTGAACTACTGCCAGCCATTTTTTCCACTTCATTTTCAACCGACCACTGCAATTGTTAAATAATAGAAGATGCTTTGGAGGATTATAATCAATGCTTAAAGCACAGAGAGAATCTAAAATATATGCATGATATCAATATGTATGAGAGCAAGCTGTAGAAATCTGAAACAAAAGCAGAAAAGTAAGAACATAAGATGTAAGGGCAGAATTAGGCCATTCAGCCCATTGATTCTGCTCCGCCATTCCATCATGGCTGATTTATTATCTCTCTCAAACCCACACTCCTGCCTTCTCTCTGTAACCTTTGACACCCTTACTAATCAAGAACCTATCAACCTCTGCCTTAAATGATCTAGTCGCTACAGCTGTCTGTGGCAATGAATTCCAGAGATTCAACACCCCATCTGGCTAAAGAAATTCCTCCTCATTTCTGTTCTAAAGGGATGTCCCTTTATCCTGAGGCTGCGCCCTCTAGTTCTAGACTTCCCCACTATAGAAAACATCCTTTCCATGTCCACTCTATCTAGGTCTTTCAATATTTGATAGTTTTCAATGAGATCCCCCTTCGTTCTTCTAAACCCCAGTGAGTACAGGCCCAGAGCCTTCAAACACTCCTCCTGTAGGATGAGCTGCATAAAAGTACATGTAGCTCAGTGGTACCTGGAATAGAAATCATTTTGTAGGTTGAAACTTGGAGCTGAAAAGAAACTTGGTTATCCATGAGCTTACACTACAGGATCGGACAAGGATACGACCTACGTTTCTTTACTCTGTCCCAAGCAATTACTACCAATTTGTGCCTACATACAAAAATTCCCAGACAATCCGCATTAGTACCAATCACTGGATAAATATTGGCCATAATATAGGGAATACAAAGCCTCCTTACCTTCAAGCAGCACCATGGGAACCATTTTTCATAATTCATTCTCTCTCTCTCTCTCCCTCTCCCTCCCCCCTCTCTCTCTCTCTTCTCTCTCTCTCTCTCTCTCTCTCTCTCTCTCTCCCCCCTCCCTCTCCCTCCCTCCCTAGCAGTATTTATGGAAAAGGGTACAGTCGACGTTTCAGTCCAAGACCTTTCATCAGGACTGGAGAAAAAAGGTTGAGGAGTCAGGGTAAGTGTCCTTTATGCTACTGTGACCCTCAGATTTCCTTTGAGATCAATAAAGTATATATCTATCTATCAGCTGATAACCAGAGAAAGTCCCTGTCCGTCCTTTATGCTGAGCCTTGTGCTCACTGTCCATTAAGTGCTGATGTTAGATAGCCAACATTGCCTGCTGCAAGAAATAGTTTTAATCTTCTTTACAATCCATTCACTTTCCTGGTCGAGAACCCCATGAGATTCAATGCCTCATTCCTGGACTAACTTTACTTGAGCCAGTATGAAGTTATACTACATACAAAGATGGCCTGAGTTTAGACAAGTGTAATGCCCTGGTTCTTATCTTTACTGTAATGCTGTATGTATTTCATTTAGCATTTCTGTAAGAGCCCTCTGTTCTGTTTTCAGCGTGTTTGGGTTATTGCTGAAGATAAAAGATGTGGAGAAATGTGTGCCATTCAATTAGAATGGTCGAATTAAGGGAGGTTTCTCTGATGAGGGGCACCAAGTTTAATCTTGGGCTTGTGCTCGGCGGGAGATGGAGAAGACGCTGGGGGAGAACCGGTCGCAGAATACGATCCGGTGGGAGACCCATTTGTTTCAGATGGGTTGTGAGCGACGTTGGGTAGGTGGTGTGTGCTTTCATATTGACCAAGGGCCCAGCATGTGAGCAACAGAGAAGTTCAAGATGAGCTCCAACATACACATTTGACTGTTTAATTAGAGTGGGCCCTTTTCTTTTTGTTATTCTTCACTAACCTTTCAGTTAAGATTCATAAATATAATTCCTCTAATCATATGCAGTGTACTGTCAGATATTTCGTGGCACTAATTTGTAAGAGTAGCAAATGACACAGCATCCACACAAACTGGGGATGGGGCGGGATAAGCCATATCAATCTCACGAGTTTGGCGGGACTTGAGAGTGTCTTCCCTAGACTTTTCACAGCCAAGGAAACTAGGGGGTTTCACAAGATTATTTATTTGGAGTTGGTTGTGTAGGCAGAGGAAGTGGAACTGATCCAGTGATCAAAATTCTCCTAGACATTGTGGCATAAAGACAAGGCTGTGAACAATTTTGTTCAATCTAAAGCATTTACCAGGGACAGGATTGAAGCTGCTGACCAGGTAGCAGAGTCTGATGTAAAGACTAAAGTTGTATTTAAGTCATAGATCACAGAAGCAGGTCCTTCAGCCCACAATGTACTATACTGACCATCGAGTACTTATCAATATTAATCCCGTTTGCTAGCATAGCCGTATCCTATGTCTATAGTCTATGTCTTGGCAAGTCAAGTGTTCATCTAGATCGGGGTTCCCAATTATTTTTATGCCATAGACCCCTATCATTAACCGAGGGGTCCATGGACCTCAGGTTGGCAACCTTTGATCTAGATACTTCTTAACTGTTCTGACAGTGCCTGCCTCCACTATGACCCTCAGGCAAAGCATTACAGATTCCAAACATCCTTGTGTGACAAAAAGATCCTCCTCCAATCTCTTCCGAGCCTCTTTCCCTTGCCATAAAGTCAAAGCCAAAGTAAAATTATTATCAAGTTATGTATATGTCACCATTTACTACCTTGAGATTTATTTTCTTGAAGGCATTTACAGGGGAAAAAAAAAGAAATGTAATAGTAGTTACACAAACAGGAGAAAATCTTCAGATGCTGGAAATCCAAATCAACACACACAAAACGCTGGAGGAGCTCAGCAGGGCAGGCAACAACTATGGAACAGAGTAAACAGTCGACGTTTCAGGCCGAGACCCTTCGCCAGGACTGGAAAGAAAGAGCAAGAAGGTGGGGTAAGGGGAGGAGTAAGTACAAGATGGTAGGTGAAACCAGGAGAGGGAGAGAGGTGGGGAGTTCATTGGCGAAAGAGGCAAAGGGCTGAAGAATGAAAAATCTGATAGGAGAGGATAGAAGACCATGGAAGAAAGGGAAGGGGAGGAACACCAGAGGAAGGTGATGGGCAGGTAAGGAGACAAGGTGAGAGAGTGGAATGGGAATGGTGAAGGGCAGTGGGGGGGGGGCATTACTGGAAGGTAGAGAAATTGATGCTCATGCCATCAGGCTGGAGGCTGCCCAGACGGTATATGAGGCGTGGCTCCCCCAAAGTGAGTAGCCCCATCACAGCAGTAGAGGAGTCCATGGACTGACGTGTCGGACAGGGAATAAGAAGTAGAGTTGAAATGGGTGGCTACTGGGAGGTCCCATTTTTTTTCCGGTGGATGGAGTGTGTGTGCTCAGCAAAGTGGTCTCCCAATCTACGCCGGGCTTCACCAACATACAGGAGGCTACACCGGGACCATCAGATACAGGAGATGACTCCAACAGTCATGCAGCTGAAGTGTCGCCTCACCTGGAAGGGCGGCATTGTGCCCTGAATGGTAGTGAGGGAAGAGGTGCAGGGGAAGGTGTGGCATTTGTTCCGCTTGCAAGGATATCAGGAGGGAGATCAATAGGGAGGGACGAGTGGACAAGGGAGTCCTGTAGGGAGCAATCCCTGTGAAAAACGGAAAGTGACGGAGAGGGAAAGATGGGCTTTTTGGTGGGATCCCATTGGAGATGGCAGAAGTTACGGAGAATAACGTGCTGGATGCAGAAGCTAGTGGGGTGGTAGGTGAGGCCAAGAAGAACTCTTTCCCTGGTGTGGCCGTGGGAGGATCTTTCCTTCCCCCACTCCCTCCAGCTTTCTGTTTTCTGCAGGAATCACTCCCGATGTGACTCCCCTGTCCATTCGTCCCTTCCCACTGATCATCCTCCTGGCACTTACTCGTGCAAGCAGAACAAGTGCCAAACTTGCCCCTACACCTCCTCCCTCCGTATCATTCAGGCCCCTAAACAGTCCTTCCAGTTGAGGCGATACTTCACCTGAGAGTCTGTTGGGGCCATCTACTGTATCTGGTGCTCCTGGTGTAGTCTTCTGTATATCGGCGAGATCCAACATAGATTGGGAGACTGCTTCACCAAGCACCTTTGCTCTGTTTGCCAGAAAACGCAGGATCTCCCGGTAGCCACCCATTTCAACTCTTTATTCCATTCCCATTCTGTCATGTCAGTCATAGCCTCTTCTACTGCCTTGATGAAACCACACTCAGCGTGGAGGAGCAGCATCTTATATTCTGTCTGGGCTGCCGCCAACCTCATGGCATGAACATCGATTTCTCCAACTTCTGGTAATCGTGGCCCCCTCCTTCACCATTACCCATTCCTGTTTCACTCTCTCACCTTATTTCCTTGCCTGCCCATCACCTCCCTCTGGTGCTCCTCCCACTTCCCTTCCTTCCATGGTCTTCTACCCTCTCCTATCAGAATCCCCCTTCTGCAGTCTTTTAATCACTTTCATGAATCAACTTCCCAGCTCTTTACTTCACCCCCTCCTGCTCTCCTGGTTTCACCTGTCACCTGCCACCTTGTACTGTTTCCCCCCCAACCTTCTTACGCCAACTTCTCCTCTTTCTTTTCAGTCCCGATGAAGGGTCTCGGCCCAAAACGTCGACTGTGTTCTCTTTTCCATAGATGCTGCCTGCCCTGCTGGGTTCTTCCAGCATTTTGCGTGCGTTACAATGGAAGTTATGGAGATTGACAACAACCAATGTGGAAAAGAAAACAAATTGTGCAAATTAAATTTTTAAAAATTTATCAATTATATTGAGAATATGAATTTGTAGAGTCCTTGAAAGTGAGTCTGTAGGTTGTGGAGTCAATTCAGAGTTGAAATGAGGGAAGTTATCCACACTGGTTCAGGTGTATGATTGTTGAAAGGTAAAAACTGTTCCTAAACCTGGTGGTGTGGGAACTCAGGCTCCTGTACCTTCTACCTGATGGTAGTAATGAGAAGAGGGCATGGCCTAGATGGTGGGGACCTTTGCCCTCAAGTTTTAAACACTTCTCCCTTGGAGAAAGTTTTATACCACCTACCATACCTATGGCTTCAATAGTTTTTTATATCTCTATCAGGTCCCAGATTTTGGTGCTCAGTAGGATAACGGACAAGAACAAAATTAGGAATGTGGTGTCACGGTGGCCATTAGCAGGACTGGACCCGAGTGCGGAGGAACGGCAGCCTCTCTCTGTCACAGTGAGTGCTGGCAATGACTCGACCCAGGAAAAGAGGAATGGCAGACTCCCCATGAAGAGACAAAAACAAGAGGCTGGTCACAGGAATACCAACAGGGCATAAGGGGCACAACTGAATAACATCAGGATACAAATCATTTTCCACAAGCACACAGGGGATTCCACTTACCGAGCACAATGAGAGTGTTCTTTAAATAGTCATAGAATCCCTGAAAGATGTGCTGATCACAATTAACTTGACAAAATAGAAACATGGAAAGCCTACAGCGCAGTACAGGCCCTTTGGCCCACAAAGCTGTGCCGAACATGTCCTCACCTTAGAAATTGCCTAGGGTTACCCATAGCCCTCTGTTTTTCTAAGCTCCATGTACCTATCCAGGAGTCTCTTAAAAGATCCTATCCTTTCTGCCTCCACCACCGCCGCTGGCAGCCCATTCCACACACTCACCACTCTCTGCGTAAAAAAACTTACTCCTGACATCTCCTCTGTACCTACTTCCAAGCACCTGAAAACTATGCCCTCTCGTGCTAGCCATTTCAGTCCTGGGAAAAAGCCTCTGACTATCCACACAATCAATGCCTCTCATCATCTTGTACACCTCTATCAGGTCACTTCTCATCCTCTGTCACTCCAAGGAGAAAAGGCCGATTTCACTCAACCTATTCTCATAAGGCATGCCCCCCGATCCAGGCAACATCCTTGTAAATCCCCTCTGCACCCTTTCTATAGTTTCCACGTCCTTCCTGTAGTGAGGCAACCAGAACTGAGCACAGTATCCCAAGTGGGCTCTGACCAGGTCCTATGTAGCTGTAACATTACCTCTCAGCTCTTAAACTCAATCCCACGATTGATGAAGGCCAATGTACCATATGCCTTCTTAACCACAGGGTCCTATGGACTTGGACCCCACGATCCCTCTGATCCTCCACACTGCCCAGAGTCTTACCATTAATACTATATTCTGCCATCATATTTGACCTACCAAAATGGACCACCTCACACTTATCTGAGTTGACCTCCATTTGCCAAGGTTAAACCGAAAGCACTTGGGCTTAATGGCTCTAACAGTTAGTAAATACAGGTGCTTGAGAAACCTTGAAGCCCAACGCTCTATAGCAAGCCGCAAAGCTCATGGCATGTGGTGTCTGGGATTTGAGGGCTGTGCATTGGCGGTTGGAAGGGATACTTAATATTGAGACCCAGATATGCAGAGCTCAGAGCTGACCTAGTTAGCATACTGTATGGACGAACACACATAACCAGCTCAATTTCTCTGCTCAGCCTGCTATTTCTTCCCATGTTACCATAACTTTACATAGAAAGCCTTGACAGTGACATATAACATAATTATTGATCCTCCAATCCAATCGGGGAAAAAAGCAACAAATAAATCATTCTTTCTTTTTGCAAGCCATCTTGAATTCTCCTTCTAGACTGAGGCAGAAGAAAAAGTTATTGATTGACAGTGGCCTTCATTAGTGGTGACATAAAAGTCCTTAACAGCATTTTCATTGTCCTATAGATTCCTCCCACACAATTTGCTTCAATCAATAACCCACCATGACAGCTTATTTACTGTTGTTTCAGCAAACAGAAGTAAATTAAAACCATCTTTGGCACATTGCCTGGACATGTCGAATAATGTAACAGTTATATATAAACACACTCACAAAAAAATTAAAATTGAGCTTTACAAGTCTATCCTGGAGCTCTAAATCATTTTCCCATTAGTATTTCTGTCTTCCAATGAGCTGATTCACATAATGGTTCTCAATCTCTTCACACTGACGTGGTGGCTATGCCATAGGGATCATTGAATTAATAGTGGATGCTCTGTTAATCAATAGGGAATTCTGTTGAGTTCTAGAGATCTGAAGCTTGAGGCAACAGCTGTGGCTCAGTTAGTGGCCCTTAAACTTTAATTCAAAAAGTCAGGGGCTCAGCCTGGTGAATGGAAATCGGTGCTGCCACCTCGAGGCAGTGCTCTCGAGTGGCACGTTTCAGATAATATTATTATTGTTGTTGTTTTTTTTCTCAGCTCTAGCTGATAAAACCTGAGGTACAAGCATAGTCAAGCACACTCATTTGTCAATTGCTAGGAACTTTTGGACTATTCTCATGGTGTTTAGTATTTTAGCTTTCTGAAGTTTTACATAAAAATTGCTGTGAAGGCCTAATTGTTCAATACTATTGTGTAGTGTCTTTGGGATGGAATCAGTTGTGGATATTACTATTGAGACAATGTATACCCTGTTCATGTTCCATAGTCTTTCAATTTCCTCTTTTAATTCAGCTTATTTCTGATGTTTTTCACTTACTGATTTCTGTATGTTATATGTGTCTGGAATGGCTGTATCTATTAAACAAGTTATTATTATTATTATTATTATTATTATTATTATTCACAGATGCAGCACATAACAGGCCATTCCAGTCCAATGAGCTCATACCACCCAATTACACCCATGTGACCAATTAAGCTACAAACTCGCTCATCTTGGAAAGTGGGAGAAAACCAGAGCACCACGAGGAAACCCACATATTCACGGGGATAACATACCAACTCCTTACAAACAGTGTCAGAATTCAACTTAGGTTGCTAATAGCTTTACGCTAACCATTACACTGCTATGCCAAAGTGGCCTGCTCCTTCGGGACCACAGAAAATCAAAGTTTTCAAAGTGCCTTAACTTATGGTTATGTTGATACTATCACAATGTGCGACTGCAATGTTGGAACTCAAGAGTGAATGAACGACAGACTCCAATGTAGAGACAGCAACCAGAATTTATTCATAAGATTTCCAACAGAATATCACTGGCTCAGCTGAGCAACAACTCAAGATGTAACATTCTCAAAATTTAGGAACCAACATTTACCACTAATCGGGCATCCACTTAAATAATACAGTAACATGGAATCCCTGAGCCTTAACAAGTTTAGACAGAAAGCAACAGGACACCGCATTACAAAGAGTGAATCCCTTGGGGAAAACACAAGGAACTAAATGATTAATGACTCTCATTAAACAACAATTAACCATTTCAGAAAACCTCGTAGCCCAGTGCTCTCCAGCACCCCACACAGGCCTGAAGAGTTCATTACAGACACTAAAGGAGGCTTTTTGGCCATTGGGTTCATGCTGGGGAGGTCCCAAAGTCCGTTTCCCCCTTTCTTTCTTTCTCTCCAAATTATTTCTACTGACACAAACCATCAACTCACTTTTGATTATTTTTGATGCCATTATCCTACATCAAGATGTAACTTTGAGGAGCCAATTAACTTACCAGCATATCTTTGGGATGTGAGAGCAAACAGGAATAATTGGGGAAAATCCACGTGGGCACTGATGTGGCGGGCAGTAAGGCAAAATGCCTCACAGCACTGGTCAACTAGTTTCAGTCCTGGCCTCTGATGTTGTCTGTGTGGAGTTTGAGCACTTCTTGCTGTGACTGTGGGCATTTCCCTGACTGCTCCAGTTTCCTCTCACATCCATTTGGGCAGGCAGTTGACTGGTCTCTGTAAATAGTCCCTGGTGTGTGAGCGACTGGTGGAATTCATGAGGAGTGAGGAGGAAGGGTCATGGGGGAAATTGGTGAGGGGATGAGATTGCTCTGTGAGCTGGCAGAGACCAAATGGCCTCCTTCAATAATGTAAAGGAAAGATGAAGTATGGAGAGAACGTGCAAACTCTGCACAGACAGCAAACAGGATCAGACACAAGTCCATGTCCCAGAGTTCTGAGGCAGTAGCTCTGTCAGGCAACCGTACCTCACTGGGTTCCTCGCCACTGTTTTGAACAAGATTCCTTGCTAATATTTATCTCTCGGTCTGTGTCACTGAAGCACATTATTTAGGTCATCGTCACATTGCCACATGCAGGAGCTTGCAGTGTAAATAGTGGATATCAGTCATTTTACAAGACAGCAATGTGTAGGATACTCTGTGGTATTGTCTGCCACTTGACCTCAGAGAGCATTGTGAGGTAAACAGGAGAAGGAATCCCACTAAAGCTAGAAGACTGAAGGTACAGTAAGCAAGTGTTGGGTCCTGCAAGCATCTGTCAGGAGAGCAACACCATCATCTTCTCAATTCAGCTCCATATCTTTTCTTTATATCTGGCACGGTAGCGTAATGCATTAGTGTAATAATATTGCGACGCCAATGACCCAGCTTCAATTCGGTTGCTGTAACTATCTTCAGGACTATCTTCAGAGTGGAAATTGATGATGAAGAGTTATTCAGAGAATAGTACAAGGATTAGTCAAACTAAGAGTTCTCTTATTCCGGACTTGAGCCAGAGACTGGTGGTTGACACAGACCTCGAATCCGTGACTGACAGATGAGCGCGGGACCAGAATAACCTTAAATAGAGCATAAAACACAGGAAACCTGCAAGGGTCAAAATCAAAGACTAATCACTTAAGAATAAGAAGCACAAGGAAACCGTACTCACAGAACGAGCGATGCGAAAAACACAGTGACAGATTAAAGATAAAAGTAGTCACTAAACAACTCTAATAAACTCAAATAAAGGATGTTCAGATGTATGGAGACCTGTGGCTACCTGGCGCCCCCTGCTGGTCTGAAGGGTTCATGACCATTGCTATCTGTAAGGAAGTTGCATGTTCCCCTTGTGACCACGTGGGTTTCCCCCAGGTATGTTTCCCCTCACACATCGCAAAGGCGTACAGTTTTGTAATTTAATTGGCCACGTGGCTGTAAATGGGTGGGCTGTGGACTCATTGTGCTGGAAAGGCCTTTTACCATGTTGTATATCTAAATAATACTCAAATATAGAGTTATAGAACACTACTGCACAGAAACAGGCCATTCAGCTTATCCAGTCCATGCTGAACTATTAATCTGCCTGGTCCTATTAATATTATACTATAAAATATAATTAAACAAAACCAGCAAATGAGAAGGTGTTTGGTTGTGTCAATGGTAGTGGTGAACATAGGGTAGAGAGAAAGATGAGAAGGTCTGAGATGGACCAGTTGGCAGATGTGTTTAAGTAATGATAGCACTGATGGTATAAAGCAAATGGAGGCACTTTAGAGTTAAGCGCTAATAGATGAGTCTAGAGAAATTGCGTAACTTATTACAACAGAATGATGGTGGAGTGGAGTGGGGCACACAGACTGCCTGGCAAGGCGAAGAATGATGCAAAAGCCTAAAGGTGCGGGGAGTCTCCAAGAATATAGACCAGTACACCAGCCATGTACCAGTGAGAGCTCCTTCTCCTTTCCAGCTGTCTGCTCCGAGTGCAGCCACTTTCCTGCAGCCTGCTCCTTCCTGCACAAACTGAGACTCCGCTGCAGCCACTTTCCATTGCCACATCTGCTGTGTGAGAAACACAGGTGTTAAGATATGAAGTTGTTAAACTGAACACTAAACAAATTAAAACCTGCAAATCATCTGCTCATTCTTTGAGAAATTTAACTTATTAACATTTTATTTAACACTTACAAATTTTGTGCTAATTGAGATGAGCTTCATCTGCGGTGAGAAATAGAATATTAACACTTATAATATTTGAGTGAAGCAGATATGATACTAAGGTGGTTTTTGACATGGAGAGGCACTTCTTTCTGTGGTGGAAACTAAACGACAGGTCACTGCTTAAAAATAAGTGGTTGTAATGAGTCCCGATGAAGGGTCTTGTGCTGAACTGTCGGCTGTCAATTTCCCTCCAAATGCTGTATGACTTGTTGAGTTCCTCCAGCATTTTGTGCGTGTTGCTTGTGATGAGGTAACATTTTGTCCCACAGACAGCCTCTCCTCTTCAGGAAAAAGGCAGGAGGTTGAGGTAGGTAGAGTGTTGATATGCAACAGGATGAAAGGTTATTATGGGTTTGAGATTACAGTCAAAGTTCAAAGTTAAAATATTCAAAGGAAATTTATTATCAAGGTATGTATATGTCACCAGATACTATCCTGAGATCTATTTTCTTACAGGTATTCACAGTAGAACAAAGAAATACAATAGAATCAAAGTAAAACCATACACAAGGACTGACAAGCAACCAATGTGCAAAAGGAGACAAACTGTGCGAATACAAAAACACAGGTAGTAGTAGTAATAATAATAATAATAATAATAATAATAATAATAATAATAATAATAACAACCATATAACATATAACCATATAACAATTTCAGCACAGAAACAGGCCATCTCGGCCCTTCTAGTCCGTGCCGAATGCTTACTCTCACCTAGTCCCACCAACCTGCACTCAGCCCATAACCCTCCATTCCTTTCCTGTCCATATACCAATCCAATTTTTTTTAAAAATGACAATATCGAACCTGCCTCTATCACTTCTACTGGAAGCTCGTTCCACACAGTTACCACTCTCTGAGCAAAGAAATTCCCCCTTGTGTTACCCCTAAACTTTTGCCCCTTAACTCTCAACTTATGTCCTCTTGTTTGAATCTCCCCTACTCTCAATGGAAAAAGCCTATCCACGTCAACTCTATCTACCCCCCTCATAATTTTAAATACATCTATCAAGTCCCCCCTCAACCTTCTACGTTCCAAAGAATAAAGATCTAACTTGTTCAACCTTTCTCTGTAACTTAAATAAGAAGAAGAAATATAAATATGATTGACACGCAAATGTTGGAAGAACTCAACAGGTCAGGTGGCATTTGTAGATAGAAATAGAGACAACGTTTCAGGCTGAGACCCTTCATCAGGACTGGCCAACAGGCTTTTGCATCTTCAGTCTCGGCCTGAAGGGCTTCATCCCAAAACCTCTACTCTGAATTCCTTTCCGTAGGTGCTGCCTGACCCTCTGTGTGTCAAACATTTTGTGTGCGTTACTCTGGAGTTTCAGCATCTGCAGGTTTTCTTGTATTTATAAGTAAATAAATAAGACTGAGAGCATTAATACGCGAAAACAGTCAGACTAGTTTATGAGCTCTCTAAACAGAGGAGCAGGTTCAAGTGGCCCATAGGTTCTCATCTGTTCCAAATTTGTATGCTCCTCTGTTCACCATTATCATACTCTGGCCACATGAGTGCAAAGTGCTAGATACAGGGTGAGAGTCTTCTTTGTGCTTTCCCATTGTATTGCAGCCCGTCACTCACACACCCAGATATCCATTATTCTACTCATAAACTAAACTAACCTCTGAATAGATTCAAGCCTGTAATACTCCCAGCTGTCAGTTATTCTAAATATAAACTTTCTAAACTTTAATTAGATTCCCGTCTGCAATTCATTCCTGGATGCTCTTCGTTTTCCATTTAATGATCTGAATGCCTCAGTTCTATTCGGACCTGGAATTCAGTGCCAGGTTTCAGTGATTTGATACATCAATCGCCAAACCCCTGATACGTTCCACACTGGAACTTACTCCTGAATATCCTTTCTTAAAGTTTATTCAGTTTATTGCAAATATTTAATCAAGATATATATCTTAGACTTTCTAAATCATTGTTACATAAGACATTGGAGCAGAGTTAGGCCATTCAGCTCAGCAAGACTGCTCCGCCATTCTATCATGGCTGACTTATTATCCCCCTCGACCCTATTCTCCTGCCTTCTCCCTGTAACCTTTGATGTCCTTCTAATCTAGAACTGATCAAACACCACTTCAAATATGTAACCAGGTGACCATTGAATATCATTTTTTATTGTTAAAGTGCACTTATGTATTCACCCTGGTGATGCTAAAATAGCTGCCTGTGGCTTTAAGAGGAAACGCTGACGTCATTTTGCACGTGTAGAGTAGAACGAAGAGTTGCCATGTTCTAGAGAGAACGACGTTCAAGTGCTTTTCCCAGGTTTGGTGAGGAAAGGGAAATAATATTTAATAATGTCCATGTAAATTCATTTATACTTGCTTGTAAATCGGTAATTTGACATGTTCTAAATGTGGATGCTTTAGATTTTCACAAGTAAATTGATCAGCACTGGAATAGCGCTTTTGCAAAGTTCCTTATCAGCCTACTAGGTTAGTCTTTTTAGTAATCCAACTATGAGGCAATATATTGTAAAAGTTCTTGTAAGAGTTTATTTTAATCTTTCTTTATTGTTTCATGACCGAATATGAATGTGTTAATCTCTGTTTACGTAGTGTCAGTGAGAAGAACTGATTTCGGGGTCTAGCCTATATGCGTTTGGAAGTTAAGCATGTGTGAATATATCTCTTTATTAAGATGAGATGTATTTATTTGTATTTTTGATTTTGTGTATAAAGTACAGGGTTGGTGGTATTCTAATATTGTTTGTATTTTTCTTAGAATTGCCACTACTGTATTGATTTTGTATATTTTGTTTTATTTATTTTCATACTGCGTACGTAACGAGGGTGTGGACCAAAATTAAACTGAATTTAATAGCAGGAACTGTGATTTTTAAAGTTAATTCTGTCATTTTTATCTTGATACCCTCTTTCAGCACTGCTGTTACGCATCTAAAACAGATAAAGGAATTAAAGACCTGAAAAAATATTTGCTGTCCTGCATGTGTATTTTTCCCCAGTCTGTAAATATATCCAATGACTTGGCCTCCACAGCAGTCTATGGCAACGAATTCCATAGATTCATCATCCTCCGGTTAAAGAACTCCCTCTAACTAAATACATTCTTTCTCATCTTTGTTCTAAAGGGATATGCTTGTATTCTGAGGCTGTGTCATCTGGCCCTGAACTCCCTAACTAATGGAAACAGCCTCTCCATATCTGCTGTATCTGGGCCATTCAATACTCGATAGGTTTCAATGAGATCTCCCTCATTCTTCTAAACTCCAATGAGCACAAGCTCAGAGCATGATTTGTTGTGGACACTTTTGACAGATCACTATGGGTACACGTACACACACAATGTGACTCTCTAGGGAACAGTAAGTGGTATTGTATGGGCGATCATCAAATGAATAAGCTGTTAGATATTACAGTCCACTTGCAAAGACAGCTAACATATATTAGACGTGAAAGAGAAGCTTGTTAATGTGCATGGGTTAAGGAAATGCGTAAAGTGGATACTTGCCTCAGTTTTGCCAGTGGAGGTTAGTACAGAGGAATGCATCTGAATCTAAATCTTCGTGCTAATCTCGCTTATGTTAATTACTCTTTGCCTAATGAAGAGTCTCGGCTTGAAACATCGACTCTTTCTTCCTCTCCATAGATGCTGCCTGACCCGCAGAGTTCCTCCAGCACTTTGTGCGTGTGTGTTGTTATGGGCCATGTTGTCACAGGGTTAAGAGTGGAATTTTATATCCCTTCGGGTACTGCTGTACTGGCCTTCTCTGCAATCAGAATAATAGCCTTTTGTTAAAACTTATGTGATAAGATGGTATAGCTAGCGGTTGAAGTAATGGAATAAATATCCCAGTAAATGGTTATTTGGTAACTGACATTTGCATCTTTCTAACATGTTCCATTCAGCTGCTTGAAGACCAACAGAGACCTATGTTTGGTGAAATGAAGCAAGATAAGAGTCATAAATCAGTTTTCTTGTACAGACAGTGAACGTTCAGTGCAGCGAGCACGGTAAGATGCAGAACTTCAATCAATATAAATTGTCATTGTACGTTGATATATTGAAAGATAACAAACTCTTTCTTTTCCACCGTCTGTACATTCTCCTTATGATCGTGTGTTTCTTCTGGGTGCTCTAGTTTCCTCCCACGTTTCAATGGCGTACGGGTAGGGTTGGTGAGTTGTGGACATGCTATGCTGATGCCACAAGCATGGTAACATTTGCAGCGGCCCAGCACAATCCTCGCTGATTTGACGCAAACAATGCGTTTCACCTTGCGTTTCGAATTACATGTGACAAATAAAGCTAATCTTTTACAAATCTGTGGGTCATTTGCCCAAGTGAAATAAGGATAACTTGTAATATCAAACTACCTTTGGAAAAAGCTGCCTTCATAACTTTAAATTTACAGACCTAAGAGTTCTGTATGCTAATCTTTTACAAACCTGTGGGTCATTTACCCAAGTGAATTAAGTGTAATTTGTAATATCAAAATACCTTCAGAAAAAGATGCCTTCGTGATTTTTAATTTACAGACCTGAGAGTTTTGTATCTGTATTTCTCTTTTTATGCATGAAACCCTCTGGTTGTGTCTAGAAAGAGACTGTGGGATCATTATGTGGTGAATTTTCAGTATCACTAACTTACTAATGACTAATTAAGGGAGAGGAAGTGGGTGTTCGGCTACTTTGCAAAATGTGTAGGATAGACAGACTTTTGAAAGTTTCCACAGCTCTTTTGCCAAAGTTATAGTTGATAAGCTGAGGAATGGACCATGAATATTCAACCTGGAGTCTTTATATTACTACTGTTCAGTTTTGGAAAACAGCCCTTCAAATATCAGCTAATTATCTTGTTAATGTTCTATTGATAGCCAGAATAGATCCATGCTGACAACTAATGTGTGATAAATGTGTGTGAGAATGAGAAATAACGTGAGCTACTGGAGTCAGTGAGAGAAAGCGAGAGTGAGTGGTAAATAGAGGTGCTTCGAGATTTCAATAAAATACCAAGAGTATTTGTAAGTTTTTGTCAAATCCAGAATTTCATTGCCAACTAACTAAGTAGATGGCAATGATTCTGTCCAGGTATTCATGAGTGAAGGGATTCAAAGTGCATTCATTATTAAAGTATGTATGCAGTATACAACCCCGAGATTTGTCTTTCTACTGGGAGCCATGAAACAAATAAAACCATGGAACACATTCAAAGAAAAACTTCAAACTCCCAATTTGCAAAGGACAAATCATGGAAATGGCACCTGAGATCTGCAGGGTATCAAATATCAAACTGCAAGTCAATGAAACAGTTCAGAAATATCCAGATCAGTTCAATCTAGTGCTGAGTTGTTTGTTGACTGCAGGCCACACCGCCAGTCCGCCCCGATCTAAACCGCACAAGTTAGCAACAAAAAAAAAGCAACCGGGTACAAGAAACACATCTTAACGTGAATCCATTCCACACGTCACGCCGATTAAACCTTGCCCAAGACCCAAGACTCTGGCATCATCCTTGCGGTAGCATCGAGTGAGTGAGAGTGAGTAAGAATCGAACACACCTTCCTCCGGAAGCACTGAGTGAGAGCAAGAGAGAGGCCTTTCTGTGAATGTGGATGTCGATGCAGACAAGTGCAGCAAGCGACTGAGGTAAGTATCGTGCTGGGGAAGGTGTGGAGCGGTAATCAGTGCTGTGGTATCTGAGCAACACACATAAAATGCTGGAAGAACCTAGCAAGCCGGCAGCATCTATGGATTGGAATTAGCAGGCATTTCGGTTTGGGACCGAGGCATTGACTGTTTATTCCCCTCCATGAGTGATGCCTGACTTGCTGAGCTCCTCCAGCATTCTGTGCTTGTTGGCAAATTTCCAGCTTCCGCAGAACCTCTTGCGTTTCTGAGATGTCTGAGAATGGGACAGCCTCGACGTGAGCAGTGCCAGAGGAAGCTGCAGATGCTGGAAGCTGGAATAACAGAGTGCTGGGGAACTCAGCATCTGTGGGAGGAAAGAAACTGCCGAGATTTCAGGTCAAAGCTCCACATCATTCCTGAGGGCGGAGAGGCGAGATGACCAGTACAGAGGAGAAGGGCAGTGGTGAGAGAGGGTTGCGAGATAATTTGGAGGCTGAGGAGGAGTGTGAGATGACAGGCAGGTGCTGACAGGTAGGAGAGGTGAGCAGGTAGGCAGGAGTTGGAAGACTGTGGCAGGGGAATGATAGATAAGAAGCAGACAAAAGGATAGAAAAAAACAGATGGAACAATGTGGGAGGAGGGGAGTATGATGGTAGGATGTATCTTCCAGAGGAAGATAAGCAGGAAGGCTTGAAGTTTGTTTTCCACTTTTCGGCAACACCACCTCCTCACCTCTTCCCTGTTTTCCCTTTCTTTTCACCAGCTTTTTATCCCCATCTCTCTCCTGCTGATACTCTGGTCCATCCATTTGTGTCCTTTTACTCATCCCCCCCCCCCCCCCAACCGCATTCACCCATCTTCATCCCCATCAGCCTTCTGGCTCCATGCAACCACTTCACACACAGATTCTTCCCCCACCTCCCATCTGGTTCCAGCTGTCTCTCACACCCCTGCTAATGGATGCCATTCTCTCCTCGTTTATTTATCCGAATCCAGCTCTGGTAGCCGGAAGACTGTAAGACATAGGAGTAAAATTAGGCCATTCTGCCCATTGAGTCTGCTCCACCATTCCACCATCATAGCAGATTTATTGTCCCCTCTCAACCCATTCTCCTGTCTTCTCCCCGAAAACTTTGACACCCTGACTAATCAAAGACCTATCAACCTCCACTTTAAATATACACAATATATTAAATAAACACATACACATACAGCTGAGAGAACATTGAGAAAAACTGGACTAGAAGTCCACCCTGATATTTTGTGTTAAATACCTGGTCCTGACTTGCCACAGAGAACCCCTCTGTTTCCGGGAAGAGGCCTCCAAGTCTGAGCCAGGCGTTCAATGCTTCCTTGTTGACATTTAGTCTGCTCAGATCATGGAGATGACTCCCATGAAGGGTTCTAGGTTAACTTTTTCTTCAACTGTGAAAATTTCTTCATTTAAGTTCTACTACTTATCAGAATTGCACATGCTCGTGTGGAGTACGGAATCCTGTTTCTGTTGATGAAAATATATCTTTGATGTTTTAACTGACTGTTATATACACTTTTAATGACTGTTATTCCTCTTCCTCCTGTCCAAGATACAGTTAATCTAAGTGCATTCGAATGTACATGGAGATGGAAAGTGGCCAGTGAGTGAGTGGGCCAGTGAAGGAGTGGAGATTTGAGGCTTTGACTCGAGAGGCTTCGACGAGAAGAGGCTGAGGACGAGCTTCACTCCAAGTGAGGTAAGGCCGGGTAATTTCCTTTCAAAGGAGGAAGTTTCAAAAGTTGAGGCAAGTATTGGGTAGGTCATGGCAGCTGAGATTGGCCCCATGGTTTGTTCATCCTGCAGCATGTGGGAAATCAGGGATACTTCCAGTGTCCCTGACGACTATGTGTGCAGGAAGTGTGTCCAGCTGCAGTTTCTGGCAGACCGCATTGAGCGTCTGGAGCGGCGATTGGATTCATACTGGAGCATCCGCGATGCTGAGAAAGTCATGAATAGCACGTTTAGTGAGTTGGCCACACCGCAGGTAAAGGCTACACAGGCAGAAAGGGAAGGGGTGGCCACTAGACAGTATAGCAGTAGGCAGGTAGTGCAGGAGTCCCCTGAGGTCATCTCCCTCCTAAACAGATATACTGTTTTGGATACTGTTGGGGGAGATGTCTCATCAGGGGAAGGCAGCAGCAGCCGAGTTCATTGCACCATGGGTGGCTCTGCGGCACAGGAGGGAAGGAAAAGGAGTGGGAGAGCTAAGTTGATAGGGGATTCGATTGTAAGGGGAATAGTTAGGCATTTCTGCGGCCGCAAACAAGACTCCAGGATGGTATGTTGCCTCCCTGGTGCAAGGGTCAAGGATGTCTCTGAGTGGCTGCAGGACATTCCGGAATGGGAGGGTGAACAGCCAGTGGTCGTGGTGCACATAGGTACCAACAATATAGGTAAAAAACGGGATGAGGTCCTACAAGGTGAATTTAGGGAATTAGGAGATAAACTAAAAAGTAGGACCACAAAGGTAATAATCTCTGGATTACTACCAGTGCCACGTGCTAGTCAGAGTAGAAATAGGAGGATATTTCAGATGAATACGTGGCTTGAAAAATGGTGCAGGGGGAGGGATTCAAATTTCTGGGGCATTGGAACCAGTTCTGGGGGAGGTGGGACCGGTATAAACAGGATGGTCTGCACCTGGGCTGGACTGGAACCAATTTCCTAGGGGGAGCGTTTGCTACTGCTGTTCAGGAGGCTTTAAACTAATGTGGCAGGGGGATGGGAACAAGTGCAGAGAGACAGAGGGGTGTAAAATGAGGGTAGAAGCAAAAAGTACTAAGGTGAAAAGTAAAAGTGGCAGGCAGACAAATCCGGGGCAAAAAGCAAAAAGAACCACTTTTCAACATAATTGTATAAGGGCTAAGAGTGTTGTAAAAACAAGCCTGAAGGCTTTGTGTGTCAATGCGAGGAGCATTCGTAACAAGGTGGATGAATTGAATGTGCAGATAGTAATTAATGAATATGATATAGTTGGGATCACAGAGACATGGCTCCAGGGTGACCAAGGATGGGAGCTCAACATCCAGGGATATTCAATATTCAGGAGGGATAGACAGGAATGAAAAGGAGGTGGGGTAGCATTGCTGGTTAGAGAGAAGATTAACGCAATAGAAAGGAAGGACATTAGCCTGGAGGATGTGGAATCGATATGGGTAGAGCTGCATAACACTAAGGGGCAGAAAACACTGGTGGGAGTTGTGTACAGGCCACCTAACAGTAGTAGTGAGGTTGGGGATGGCATTAAACAGGAAATTAGAAATGCGTGCAATAAAGGAACAGTAGTTATAATGGGTGACTTCAATCTACATATAGATTGGGTGAACCAAATTGGTAAGGGTGCTGAGGAAGAGGATTTCTTGGAATGTATGCAGGATGGTTTTCTGAACCAACATATCGAGGAACCAACTAGAGAGCAGGCCATTCTAGATTGGGTATTGAGCAATGAGGAAGGGTTAGTTAGCAATCTTGTCGTGCGAGGCCCCTTGGGTAAGAGTGACCATAATATGGAGGAATTCTTCATTAAGATGGAGAGTGACATAGTTAATTCAGAAACAAAGGTTCTGAACTTAAAGAAGGGTAACTTTGAAGGTATGAGATGCGAATTAGCTAAGATAGACTGGCAAATGATACTTCAAGGGTTGAGGGTGGATATGCAATGGCAAGCATTTAAAGATCGCATGGATGAACTACAACAATTGTTCATCCCAGTTTGGCAAAAGAATAAACCAGGGAAGGTAGTGCACCCGTGGCTGACAAGGGAAATTAGGGATAGTATCAAGTCCAAAGAAGAAACATATAAATTAGCAAAAAAAAGCGGCACACCTGAGGACTGGGAGAAATTCAGAGACCAGCAGAGGAGGACAAAGGGCTTAAATAGGAAAGGGAAAAAAGATTATGAGGGAAAGCTGGCAGGGAACATAAAAACTGACTGTAAAAGCTTTTATAGATACCTGAAAAGAAAAAGATTGGTCAAGACAAATGTAGGTCCTTTACAGTCAGAAACAGGTGAATTGATTATAGGGAACAAAGACATGGCAGACCAATTGAATAACTACTTTGGTTCTGTCTTCACTAAGGAGGACATAAATAATCTTCTGGAAATAGTAAGGGACCGAGGGTCTAGTGAGATGGAGGAACTGAGGGAAATACATGTTAGTAGGGAAGTGGTGTTAGGTAAATTGAAGGGATTAAAGGCAGATAAATCCCCAGGGCCAAATGGTCTGCATCCCAGAGTGCTTAAGGAAGTAGCCCAAGAAATAGTGGATGCATTAGTGATAATTTTTCAAAACTCCTTAGATTCTGGATTAGTTCCTAAGGATTGGACGGTGGCTAATGTAACCCCACTTTTTAAAAAAGGAGGGAGAGAGAAACCGGGGAATTACAGACCGGTTAGTCTGACATCGGTGGTAGGGAAAATGCTAGAGTCGGTTATCAAAGATGTGATAACAGCACATTTGGAAAGAGGTGAAATCATTGGACAAAGTCAGCATGGATTTGTGAAAGGAAAATCATGTCTGACGAATTTATAGAATTTTTTGAAGATGTAACTAGTAGAGTGGATAGAGGAGAGCCAGTGGATGTGGTATATTTAGATTTTCAAAAAGCTTTTGACAAGGTCCCACACAGGAGATTAGTGTGCATACTTAAAGCACACGGTATTGGGGGTATGGTATTGATGTGGATAGAGAATTGGTCGGCAGACAGGAAGCAAAGAGTGGGAGTAAACGGGACCTTTTCAGAATGGCAGGCAGTGACTAGTGGGGTACCGCAAGGCTCAGTGCTGGGACCCCCGTTGTTTACAATATATATTAATGATTTAGACGAGGGAATTAAATGCAGCATCTCCAAGTTTGCGGATGACACGAAGCTGAATGGCAGTGCAGGCTCGAAGGGCCGAATGGCCTACTCCTGCTCCTATTTTCTATGTTTCTATGTTTCTACATAGTGTTTTCTAAAATTTGTTATTTCTGCTTTTATTTTTGTTTGTAAATTTTCAAGATCAGCATTGGACCAATATATTATGTAATAATAATAATAATAAGAAGAAGAATTTAAAACATTTTTTTCTCAGCTCAAGCTGCAAAAACCTGAGGTGAGGGCATAGGCAAGCACGCTCATTTGTCAATGCTAAGAACTTCAGGACTATTCTAGTGCTGTTAGTAATGTGGCTTTCTGAAGATTTATATGGATCTTGCTGTGTAGGTCTAATTGTTTAATGCTATTGTGTAATGACTTTGGGATGATACCAGTTGTAGATATTACTACTGGGACAATGTATACCTTGTTCATGTTCCATAGTCTTTCAATTTCCTCTTTTAATTCAGCATATTTCTGGTGACTTTCATTTATTGATTTCTGTAAATTATGTGTGTTTGGAGTGGTTCTATCTATTAAGTAAGTTGTAGTTGCTTCTTTAACCTGCATTATCAATATTATTAGAATGACTTGGCTTCCACAGCCACTTGTGGCAATGAATTCCACAGATTCACCACCCTCTGGTGAAAGAAATTCCGTCTCATCTCTGTTCGAAAGGGATGAGGTTGTTTACACTGGTTCTAGACTCTCCCGCTACAGGGACCATCCTCTCCACATTCAGTATGTCTAGGCCTTTATGCTTTGTGTTCCTGCTTATCTCCCTCCAGCAGCTGTGTCCTAGCTTTGCACTCTCTTCTGCCCTCTTTACTCCATCTGTACATTTTTCATTTGTCTCTCTCCCTTTGCCACCAACTCCCATTCACCTGCCAGTCTTGCATCACCACCTGCCTATCGTCTTCTACCCCTTCTCAGCCCACTAATCCTTTCATACCACTTGCCTTCTGCTCTTCATACTGGCCATCTCACCTCTCCACTCTCAATCCTGATGCGGGATTTCGGCCCTAAACATCGACAATTTCTTTTCTCCCACATCTGCTGCCTGACCCGCTGAGTTTCCTCCAGCAGATTGCTTCTGGATTCTGGTGCAAACACACTGATGTGATCCATAAAGTGTTACTAGAACATTCTGACATCTCAGTCCCTGCCTGTGATACCAGTGAATGCTCGTTTCATCACTGCTTCGCTCCCATTATTTAATGGAGAACTGACATACTCAACATTAAAATTGCAAACAACGCACAGCTTTTAGGCATCTAATCGTGACAGATATAACTGTTTTCACTGAATTTCATTGTGTTCAACAAGAAAACAGGGACTGTGGAAGATAAAATGCATTAATTCTCTATTTACATCCATCTATTTACTTCAGTAATTCAAGATTCATGATTCAAAAATGTTTATTGTCATTCTTCAGTACGAGTGTAGAGGAGAACAAAATTCTTCTTACTTCGAATCCTATACCGCATAAAAATCACATTAAATGTAAATATAAAAGCAATCCTATAAAACATCGTGTGCAAGTAACTGCTGACTGTGGCCGCATATCCATAAGGCTTGCTTATGCACAGAGATTGATTGAATGTACATAAAGTGACGCTAGGTGTTATGATATGCACCAAATCACATTAGCTTCTGGGGTTTATATGCTCTCACTTTCCGGGATATGAATAGTTGGCGCAGCCCCTTTAAGGATTCAGGGCCGTCTTGCTAATTGGCAGCCATGTTTTGGCGCCAGGATTCAATATTTAAGGAGCACTTGAACGGGGGTTCAGTGCTCAGTTGTCAGTTCTACTTGGATTATTGTCTAGCGTCTGGCTTAGTATTCTGTTCTCGTTTCAGTCTCGCATCGTGTCCTGTCTCCAGCCTCGGATACTCCAGCACTTGGGCCCAACCTAGGGCTCACATCACAGTGGGAGTATCTGTACATAAGGTGATTCTGTCAGGAAAGTGACTCTTGGCAAGAAGAAACCTTCTAAGTAACAGCAGGGCCTATGAAAGCACAGTAGGACAGTGACTGTGCCAGTGTCTGTATGAGGTGTGGAGTGTAAGCTTAAAGTGGCAGTGCATGGGGTGATGAAGGATGTAAATTCTACACACAAGACCTTTAACAGGTGCTCACAGACTATGATGTTGTCACGGCAACTACAGCTAGAGAACAAGAGACAACCCCAAAGGCCATTCAGTTGGGACTGATGGGAGTGAGAGGTATGTGTGGAGAGAAGGAATACATAAAAATAATTGCATCTGGGGAAAATAAAGGCAATGATATATCTTCCCTGGCAATTCTCCAACCAGTACACCTCCACCATAAGATCTTCTCTGGGGATGGGCATCCTTGAAGTGAATGGTGAGATAAAATGGGAGTGATGGCCAGGATGGGAAAGAGTTAACAACAGAGACAGTGTGGCATTCTGTGCACCAAATAAAACAGCACATGGGAGTGCAGAATGTCAAAGAAGATAAGTATTTTTATTCAGTTCTGATAAATGTAATTCTCTTCTGATGACGTGTCTGTTTTTTTGTTTTTGTGTTCTCTAAAGGCAGGTATGGGTCATAGAAATTTCAGTTACTCATGGAAAACGGTAGACAGCTTTGTATGAAGGTCATGAGCCTGTAACTTCCATCCCACTCCCATTCTGACCTATCTGTCCACGGCCTCCTACTTTGTTATAACAAGGCCCAATGTGAATTTGACCTTGTCTTCAATCTGCAGGCTTTCAAACTCACTATTTTATTATACACTTTAGGTAATTCTCTTCCTCTGCCCAGATGAGAACCAGCAATTTCTGCTGTAAGTTACCCATCTGTGCTTGTGACTCAGTTTTTCTTTCGTTCTCTGTTACCATAGTCTGACCTGCCAGGCTTGCTCTACAGCTCTATATATCTCAACTCTTACCTTCCTTTGCCTTCTTAATCTCCATCTACCTCCAATTCATAGCTGTAATTCATAATTTCTCTCACTATCTCTATTTCCATCTTTAATATCTCTATTATTCCCTTCCAGGGTTCTTTTGAAGACCCTGACCTGGAGTTACACGCTGAGTACGGTTCTTTGCGGAAATGGGACCCGTTCTCCGGGTTTCACGACTGGCCGTTGTTCGGCGCGCCAAGGGCACAGCCTAAGAGCTCAGCTCACCTTCGGAGGGCCGAGATCTCGTGGCTCTGAAGAGAGGTGGATCAAAGGTTGGTGTCTGGGCAGGAAATTGGTGTGTTGTGGGGGATGGAAGATCTACGGCTGTGTACACAGAGACCCGAGATCTTTGGGCACAGAGCTCAGAAAAAGCGATGCAACAGACTTTTAACATCCTAAACCAGTGAGTCGTTTGCTATGTCTGTGAAACAGAGACACCTCTTTTTCCCTTATTAGGGCACGAGAGAGCCTGTGGTTTGTTAAATACTGGGTGAACATGTAATCTTTGGGGTACTGCAAGTCTGTGTATTTGCTGTTGCTTTGCTCACGTTTGGGTGCTAGGTGGCGGGTGCCAATGCTTTTTTTGCCTGTGGGCGAGGGGGGATCGTTGCTTGCTGCTGCTTATGCGTGAGAGGGAAGGAAGCTGGGGGGGTGGTAATTTGGGGTTCTAGCATATAACTGTCGTTCATTCTTTGAGGACACTGTTTTCATGGACAGTTGTGAAGAAAAAGCATTTCAGGATGTATATTGTATACATTAGTCTGATATTAAATGTACCTTTAAAACCTCTGAATGATCTGCCTCCATAATCCTTCAACCCGATGACTTCAGCAACCCATCCCCATAGCGATGCAGTCATCCAATCAGAAATATCTCCTTTGTCCTGCCCATCCTTTCCCACCTGCTCTACAGCTTGATCCCAACTTGTTTTCTTTCCTTCCCAGCTCCGACAAAGTTTCTTCAACCTGAAATGTTCACTCTGCTTTTCCCTTCCACAGAAGTTGTCTGATCTTCTGAGCGTTTCCACCATTTTTTACTTTCATTTCAGAGGTCCTGCATCTATGTTTTTTAATCAATGTGAAATTTCACTCCAGAATCTCCATATTAAGCTGTTTCAGTTCTGAAAAAATAACCCCTTAAGACCAGTGAATTAATTTAATTGATTATACTGCTATAACTGGGGAAGTTGCTTTTCTCGTGGTAAAAGATCAAAAGGGCATGAGAGAGAGAGATTAAACTGAATTGCTGGCATAATCACTGGTGTGTTACTCAGAGAGATAATGTTTGATGTTAGAATTTTAGAGCTGGCTTCAGAATTTGCGGGGGTTTAATGGTATGCACAGAGTTTAATGCTTCCTCTGAGGTTGTTCGCTTAGTAATTTGGATTGACTTCCTAAGGGTTACAACATCTGAGCCAACTGGGGAGCGATTCCATTGGCACACGGGATAGTAGTCATAGATAGTAATGACAACGGAAAAGGACGTTTGGTCCATCATGTATTTACATCAACACACACAAAATGTTGGAGGGACTCGGGAGGCCAGGCAGCATCTACGATGGGGAATAGTAAGTCGACGATTTGGGCTGAGACCCTCCATCAGGACTGGAAAGGAAGAGAGGGGAGGAAGAAGCCAGAATAAAAAGTTGAGGGAACGGGAAGGAGTATCATGTTGTTCCCTTCTCAACATTTTGTGTGTGTTGCACTAGATTTCCAGCATCTGCAGAGTCTCTTGTGTTTATGCTCAACTCAACATCGTGGCTCAGCAGCTTAGTACAGCTGTCCCACGGCTCCAGGAAGACAGCTTTGTTTCTGACCTCTGGTCCCATCTGCGTGGAACTTGTGCTTTCATCTCCTGGCTCTGTGGGGGCACTGTATTCTTCCCTTGCGTCAAAGGCATACTGGGAGAGGAGGGATTGCAGATGCTGGAATCTGGAGTAAAAATGAAACTGCTGGGAGGGAGATGGAGGGGGAGAGGAGAGAGAGGGAGAGGGAGATAGATATTACACCAACCCAGGAACCCCCGATTAACTCTAACCAAATCACAGGACTGTGGGAGGAAACCAGAGCATCCAGGGAAATCCCATGCATTCCACAGGGAGTACATACAGAGAGGACTTACTGAGTTGGCATTAGAATTGAGCTCTGGATTCTGGAATGCTCCAAGCTGTAGTGGCATCCTGCTAATTAGTAAGCATGACTCCTGTTACAGGAAAATAGGAAGACGAGGATATGGACTCATAAGGTTTACTCTGCTAAGAGCTAACATGGACTTGATGGGCCAAACAGGCTCCTTCTGGGTTATCATGTGCAAGTATGAGCACTATTTGTGCCATAACCTTCAAGGCTATGGACAGAGAGAGGGATGGTGAATGGGATTAATTGGGAAGATCCAGTTTTAGTCCAGAAGGATAGGATGGAACAAATAGCCTCTATTTGTCGTGTAAATTTCCTTTGTTGTTTGAAGATGAAATCAGTAGGATTCAGGCTGGGTGTGTGATGGAGAGGTAAGGTGGAGGGTTCCTGGCATTTCAGGATCATGTTGCAGACTGAATAATATTCAACACTGCAAATGTCTAATCTGTGTTTGGGAGTCTCTCCACTAGATAGAGAGAGCAAATACAATATACCCGATGGAAGGATGTTTGTAAATCACTGTTTAACATGGGTGAAGGTGTTCAGTGCCTGAATAGAAGGAAGGCAGGAGGTTAAAGAGCAACCGTTGCTTCTGTTGATATGTGTTCTGTTTCGCAAGTCTGGGCAAATAGCAGGGACTGAGGACATGCTGGCAAAGTATTTGTTATTAGGAAAAAGTGTCACTCCGAATGAACTCTTCTTAATAAAATTAATCTTGCAGGCAGAGCAAGGCAGTTCCCATAACTCAAGACTGGGCAAATATTTAAACTTACTTTCTTCAAACAAGCAGAAACTTGAATTGAGGTGCAGCATAGCTTTGTGCTTGGAGGGATGAGAGAAAAGGAATGAAACTATAGAGAAAAGTCACGTGAAGAGAAGTAGAGGAAAAATTCACGATGGCTCTAGCGCTGTTTGCATTGAAGAGGATTGGCCGCTGTTGCCTTGTTTTGGCGCATTGTTTCCAAAGCTGCTCTTTATGGGAATGGGTATAACTGACCGCTGGTGGCACAGTAGCCTAATGGTTACCACAACGCTGAACAGTACCAGCGACCCAGGATCAATCCCACCGCTGTTAGTAAGGAGTTTGAACATCCTTGTGACCATGTGGGTTTCCTCTGGGTGCTCCAGTTTCCTCCTACAGTCCAAAGACAGACCAGTTGGTAGGTTATTTGGTCATTGTGAGTTGTCCCGTAATTAGGCTGGGGTTAAATTTGGGGTTGCTGGGCAGACGCAAACACTAGGTTAAGTGCAGGCAAAAAGATAGTGAGTAGCGAATCCAGAGTGGAGGAACCAAATCAACCAGTTCAGCTTCAATATCTTCAAAGCACCAAAAGAGCCAATGAAGTATGTTTGGAGTGTAATCAAAGCTTGAAAACAATATGTGAGATCATGAGAAGATTTTTTTTTACTGTGGTTTGGTTAAGTGATTTGTACTCAGTGGCCACTTTATTAGGTACCAGACTGTGTGTTCATGATCTTCTGCTGCTGTAGCCCATCCACTTCAAGGTTCAACACGTTGTGCGATTAGAAGTGTTCTTCTACACACCACTGTTGTAATGCGTGGTTATTTGAGCAACTGTCACCTTCCTGTCAGCCTGAACCAGTCTGGCCATTCTCCTCAGACCTGTCTCACTAACAAGGCATTTTCACTCACAAAACTGCCTCTCACTTGATGCTTTTTGGTTTTTCACTGCATTTTCTGTATACTCTAGAGACTATTGCGCATGAAAATATCAGGAGACCCACCTACAATCATCCCACGGTCAAAGTTATTTAGATCACATTTCTTCCCCATTTGGATGTTTGGTCTGAACAACAACTGAGCCTCTTGACCATGTCTGCATGCTTTTATGCATTGAGTTGCTGCCACATGATTGGCTGATTATGTATTTGCATTAACGAGCAGGCATATAAGTGTACCTACAAACTGTCAACTGAGTGGGTATTACCAGTACTCCATGGGATCTGCACTGGCTGTTGTCTTTAAAGTTTACTTTTACAACATGGGAGCCCTCAATATTCACAACATGCGGTCCAACATTATTGCTTGTCCCTAGTTTCCCCTCCCTAACTCCTTCATTGTATGAAGTGAGAGACCTTCTCCCAGTACTATCATTACTATCAGCACTTAGCATTATCAAGGGTCTCACCCATCACTCCAGCACATGCTTTGACTTTCTACCATCAGGCTGAAAACTCCGATACAACAAGACAAGAATAGTCCGGAAAGGAAACAGTTCCTTCCCTCTTTCCCTCAGGCCATCAGGCTTCTAAATTTCCTGCCACACAGAATTCAAAGTGTCACCGGTTAATTTCCTCTGTACCCTACAATATTTAATTTCTGCATTTTACTTTGCTTGTTTATGCATAATTTATTTGTAGATTTTATTTTTACTTTCATAAGTTATTCTGTGCACTACTATGCTTTACACCCTGGTCCAGAGAAATGTTGTCTTGTTTGATGGTAGACAGTTCATGTATCTGGTTAAATGGCAATAAGATTGATCTGTCTATGGTTGAAGAGGAGTTTTCTGGATCGTAACTCAGTGTTGATGAAGGAATACTCGTTACACATCTGTTATAGTGGCACATGATTTATCAGCTAAGTAGGAGGGTATAACGTTACCTCGATCAGAATAAGGATTAATATTACCGGCATATGTCGCGCAATTTGCTGTCTTTGCGACAGCAGTACAATGCAATGCTTAATAATAGAGAAAAAAAGCTGTGTATTACAGTAAGTATGTTGGTTGGCTGCTGGTGTAGTGGCATCAGCACGGGACTTCGAGGCAGATGGTCCTGAGTTCGAATCTGCCCGGGGCCCAACCAGGGCAGCAGCAGTAGCTGAGTGGAAGAACCTTGCAATCTACTTTCTTATCTTGCCATGAAAACAACTACGCAATCTATAGGTTCAACACTCAACAATAACATGTATAATAGTCATGTTAAATAAGTAGTATAAAAGTAAAATTTAAGAAAAGTAGTGAGGTAGTGTCCATGGATTCAATGTCCATTCAGAAATCTGATGGCAGGAAGGGAAGAAGCTGTTCCTGAATCATTGAGTGTGTACTTTCAGGCTTCTGTACGTCCCCTCTTATGGTAGCAATGAGAATAGGGTGATGGGGGTCCTCAATGATGGATGCCATCTTCTCCATCTGATCATGTTTGAGAGGTGCTACCAACCAGTCTTGCTGAATTTCTACACTGGATTCTGCATGTAGGTTACACTGTATTTTCTCCACCGCTGTTAGTGCTGGTGAATAGTTAAAAAAAAGCATGTGCGAAGCGAAGGAAGCATTTAGCCCCTCAAGCTTCTTGTACTATTTAATTAGATAACGACTGATTCATATCCACTTTATTTATTCATTATTCCTCCATAACTTTTCTCTGCAATTAATCAAATAAAAATCAATTCACATCAAAGCAGAATATTTTATTTCAACCCAGAACTGAAAAAGAAACACAGTTTGATCGCCTTCGTCATGTTATGGTGGAGGAAACCCGCTTCATATTTCCACCGCTCTTTGTGGGAAAGTAATCTGCAAGCTAAAAGACCTTGCATCATTTACCATCTTTGTTCTGCAGTTCCCTAGGATACCTTGTATAAATATTCCTGCATTTGACAGCTCCTCTCTCATAAGATGGCATCGCTGATTGAATGATGCCCATTAAATTTGACACCCTTCCTAAGTGATGAAATGCTCCTGACACACGCTTCGCATGGTCTGCACAAGAGAAGTTGTGCTCCGTAGAGTGCCCTTATGATATCAACTGTTTTATCCTCAATTGCCAACCTGCTCTTCCAGAAAATCAGATGAACTTTCATTTGCATTTGGCACACATAATTTCCCAGTCCCTCTCACATGCTGCTAAAAATAGATACGTGATAAAAATTGCTTTCCCTGTTCAATTTTGCACTAGTGTCTGCATCTGTCTGTGTTTTATATGTGTATATATATATATATATATATAAAATACACACACATACACACACACATGCATACATATCAATTAAATACAGTATATGCTCGTGCACACACACATTTTATATATATGTATATACATACACACACATAGTATATAAAGGCAGCACAGAGGCAGAGTGGCTAGCAGAGTAGTTTACAGAGCCAGCGGAGTTCAAATTCCATCACTTTCTGCAAGGAGTTTGTACATTCTCCACATGACTGTGTGGGTTCCCTCCTGGCGCTCCGGTTTCTTCCCATGTTCCAAACATGTACGGGTTAGTAAGTTGTGGACATGCTATGTTCACACCAGAAGCACTGCTGCCCCCCCGCACATCCTTGGACTCTGTTGGTCTTTGATACAGACGATGCCTTTCACTGTTTATTTCTATGTACATGTGACAAATAAAACTAATCTTGTCCTTTCCGTGTATCCTATCAGTCTGAGTAGGCCCAGGATACCACTGCTGTTCTGCTGGTCACAACCTTCCCCTCACTCGTCCTCCTTCAGCAGAGATGGAACAATTAGCTGAAGTGTAGGCTACTGCCAAATGCTGGTACAGGACTGGGTATGCATCTGTGGGTCCTTAGGCCAAGTTTTTTCTCAAAGACCTGCCATATGGCAGAGGGCACACGCCCATGTGACTGCTCACAGCTTTGCTTCAAGGACTTCTGCAAAAAGGATCTGAAGCTGGCTGACATCGATGCGAATAGCTGGGAAGACGTAGCAGTCTGGCAGCTCGAAGAGGTGTGCAAAGAGCAGAAAATGTCCACAATATTGAGCTGGCCGCCAAGCGAGCTCAACGGATGGAGAGGGCCACTCCAACCAGAGGCCCATCTCCATTCATCTGCAGCCAGTGTGGGAGCGACTGTCACTCCAGAGTGGAACCCCTCAGCCACTCTAGGAAGTGCACCATCACCAGCTAACTTTTTTCCTGCATTACCCACCGTCTGTCGAGTCAGAGGATGCCAAAAACATTCCAAAATGCATTGGAAGAATGGTTACTTCTATAATTGCAGAGAAGACGGTTTGAATCTGGGGAATTCCCAGGTGTGTTCACCAGAGTAGTAAAGTGGCAAAAACAGATGTTTAAAAACCTGGATTTGTACTGATTGATGGACGTCAGCTTCAAATAGAATAGTCCATTCTCTTGCTGTCTCTGCCTCAGCATGTGGTGCCAGCATGTTAGACTTGCGTAAGTTTTTTACGCAGAGGGTGGTGAGTGCATGGAATGGGCTGCCGGCGACGGTGGTGGAGGCAGATACGATAGGGTCTTTAAAGAGACTCCTGGATAGGTACATGGAGCTTAGAAAAATGGAAGTAATTTCTAAGGTAAGGACATGTTTGGCACAGCTTTGTGGGCCGAAGGGCCTGTATTGTGCTGTAGGTTTTCTATGTTTCTGTGTTTGCTGGAGGTTACGTTTCAAAGGTTCAAATAGATTTATTATCAAGTATATATGCAGTATACAACTCCGAGATTCATGTTCCCACAGACAGCCACAAAACAAAGAAAACCAGGGAATCCATTCAAAGAAAAACATCAAACCCCCAATGTTCCAAAAAAGGAACAAATCCCGCAAAACGGCAAAAAAACTAGCGAGAGGCATAGAATATGCAACACAAAACATGAAACAGTCCAGTCGTATTCAGTTCAGCTCAGTTCAGTGCAACCCAGCACTGTGTCGTTTGTTAACTTCCGGCCACAGAGCCAGTCTGCCCCGATCAAAATCGCACCAAATAGCAACAAAATAGCAAGCAGAAACACACCATCACATAAACTACAGAGTCCAGTCCACAAACCGCATCGCTGAAACCTTGCCCAAGACCCAGGACTCCGTTGCCATCCTCCAGCAGCATCGAGAGAGAGAGACACTTCAAACGCAGGGACCTTCCTCTGGAAACAGAGGACGAGAGGGAGCCCATTACTTGCAGCCACCTTTCTTCCGGCAGCAGAGTGTGAGAGGGAATTGGAGACTGGTCACCTGCAGGTAAACAGCGCTGAACGCCCGCTGTTCTTGTCCGCGATGCTTTAATTAGCGAGCTCAGCGAGAAACGTATTCGATCACGGGCTTGCGCGCCCGCCCCAGGCTTCTTGGCCTCCAGGCCTCACACTTTGTTCGCAACCTCACTGAACCCCCTTGGAGACAGCAAAGCGCCAGATTGCTCAATAGGCCTGAAAACACACCACCAAAGTGTCATCGTCCGAAGGAAGTCGCCGTTGTTCGCTGGCACCATCTTCCCCCCCGGAATGTCATCACATTCAGTCTTCTGTTCCATCACTGGTCTGACCTTTGAGCTGAACAACAGAGTGATGTCCCAAGAGAGAGTCTGGATGCACTTTGCATCTGACTCCTCAGATTTACAGAAAGGACAACTGGCAGTGGACAGTAAGTCCATTCATTTAACAAGATCACCAAAAATGAGGACAGAGTTAAGTACTTTGCTTATGTCACTTTATTTCAATACTTTAATTATTTTAATATCTTGATGTGCTTCTAATTAAATTTATTTTCAAAGTGTTTTTATCCTCATAATAAATTGAATAATTTTGAATGCCTTTGATAGGATGGATCCAAATATTTTATAGGATGTGGTGGGTGGCCCAATCACACTTCCACACTTCTTAAATAGAATAATCTGCTACTAATCACTTTTTTTTTCTTGGCAAACCAAAGAAAAGAGTGGTCAAGTTTAGCTATGAATGTGACACTGAAAATGCAAGGTTAGAATGAAAGGTTGCAGACTCTAGCACAAACAGGCAGCAACTTAATGTATTTGCAGACTTATTCAGTGATGTTTAAATATTCCTCCTGAGATGTGAAGGTAGCCTGAACCTTGTGAAGTCTACCCAATCAGCATTTGTAACGATACAACCATCTCACAAAGCCGGGCATGCCTTTCAGTAATGCTCTTCGTGATCTATAACCAAATAAGCACTTTTGTGACATTGACAAAGGGCACAAGCAAGTTGTGCACAGCAAATTCCCACAAATGTCAATGAGAAAATAACCAGCTTTTTCTTTAACTGATGAGTCTGAGGGGGTTAAATGTCAGAGCACTTAGCTGTTCTGGAAAAACATGTGGCATGCAATCTTTAACATTCATCTAGGGTGCAAGAGGGCCTCATTTTATTATCACCTCTGATCATATATTGTTCTCTCAGTGCTGCCCTAGGTATATCAGCCTTAACCCTGGAATAGTATGAGCTATTGATCTTCAGTCCTGAGGTTCAGCTAATATTTTAATACTTCCTGAATAAGCTCACTGTGACAGCAATGAGTTAAGCAGGTACTCATTTAAAGTTCTCAGCTGAAGCCAATGTGTTGGCCTAAATAATGTGATAATAGATTTTCTTTGCTTGACTCTACCATGGCTGTCTTGATAAATGTTTTGTAAGCAGAAGCAGAGGATTAATGAACGTGTCCAAAAGGCACTATGTTTCAGGAAAATATAATTCAAATTATGTAGATTGGGTCCTTCTGTATATATCAATCAAAGTTGAGGTTTGATGACCTCAAGAACCATTAGCTGCAAAGTCCTTCCGATGGTCTTGACAGTCATAACGTGCAAAATATGATTAAAGATTAGCTTCATTTGTTGCATGCACATTGAAAGCATGCGGTGAAGTGCGTCGTCAGCCTCAAATCCAACTAGTGAGAATCGTGCTGTAGAAAGCCAGCAAGTGTCGCCACGCTTTTGGTGCCAACGTAGCAGGCCCACAACGTCCCAACCCTAACCCTAACCGTACCCCTTTGAAATGTGGGTGGAAGTCAGAACCACTGGAGGAAGCCCACGTGGTCACGCAGAGGATGTACCAATTCCTTACTGGCAGCGGCAGGAAATTGAACTCTGAACGGTGATTGCTGGCACTGTTCTAGTGCTACACCAACCGCTACGTTACTGTGCCGCCCGTCCGAGGTAACAATTGAATCAAAAGTCTGGACTAAAAGAGAATAGAAGCCAGCAGTAGGTTTGCAAACACACAAACAGAAACTCAGCTATCATATCAATTTGGATCTATGTCCCTGAGAACGCTATTAACCTGCTAGCCTACAGCCAAACAGTTAAATTCTAGGATGTGCACCCAAATTAGTTCCCACCAGGTCCTTTAGAAATCCCCTTAATTAATCAACCCAAATATCATACTGCACCTAGACTGAACTGGAACCACATGTAGTGGATAATTAACCTTTGGTGGTGAGCGCCATTGTTAACTCACTGAGCGGAATGAGAAGACACACTGGTATGGGCTGGCAAGTGTCCATGTTATCTGTGAGTATGTTTCTACCCAGACTAATCCACCAGAAGTGGTTAGGCATCCAACCTGCTTCTCTGCATCAGGTTGAAATGTCGCGTCCCAAAACTTCAGCTTTTTACTCCCTTCCATGGGTGCTGCCTGACCTGCTGAGCTCTTCCAGCATTTTGTCTGTGTTACTCTGGATCTCCAGCACCTGCAGAATCTCTGGTGTGTTTAACTTTTACAAAGTATTGTCCCTGGTCTTCTATGGAGGGATCTCAACCCAGTTTGGAACAGCACCCCAAATCAAGGGATACTAGCTTACTGTTGAATTTAACAAGGCAAGTAGCCTGCTACCTATCAGTGTGTTAGGCTTGAAGCTTGTGCAAGGGTCTGCAGATTGTCTCGGGGAAACCCTATCACATGTATCCTCAGTGTCAAGCTTATCTAGGGTATAGTTATCTGAGGGCAGGAGCCACAGGGGTATTTGATGGCCCTGGATCTGTACTCCCTGAGGCTTAGGTGAATGAGGAGGTATCTGAATGAAACCAACCAGATAATGGTCATAGAGAGAATGCTTCCAGTTTTGGGAGCGTCTAACACCAGAGGACACAGTCAGAGAATACAGGAATGTCCCTTTAGAACAGAGTTGAGGAGGCATTCCTTTAGCCAGAGGAAGGTGAATCTGTGGAATTCACTGCCACAGACGGCTGTGGAGGCCGAATCATTGGGTACATGTGAAGCAGAGGTTGATGGGTTCTTGATGAGTAAGGGCATCAAAGGTAGGAGAATGGGGTTGAGAGGGAGAATAAATCAGGCCATGATTGAATGACAGAAGCTGAACAGCCTAATTCTGCTTCTACATTTTATGGTCTTATTGGAGCCCCGACTCAGATGAAGGATTTATATCCAGAATCCAGCAAGCCCGAGCTGCAGGAGTGTTAAATGTATAGCATATTTAGCCACAATTAACATAAGGCTTAATGCAGTCTCACTGTGTCTCAACACCACCTAATTATTTTCCCATCTTGTTCAGCTGGTTTGATCCCACAAGCTGGTTCTGGATCTTTGTCAAAGTTTCTCAAATGACATCAGTGCACATTTCCTAAGTGAACTTTGATAATCTGATAAATGTTCAAAGGGATTGTCTCACAATATTGATGCAAATGATAGGTAAAAGAACCAATGTGTTTGCCGCTGTGCTAGACTGGTTTCTGAATAATCATGTGGTGAGGACAGACCAGAGAGCAGATGTTCCTCATGTAATATTCATTGTTCTTGCATATTGTTAACTAAGCATTAGATAATGTCCTGATGGCTGTGGGCACATTACAGCAATTACAGATCTCTCACATTGCTTTTGTCAGACTTTGACAGGAATGTTCTGGAGTGTTCTGGAAAATACAAAGCAATTAATTATCAGCAGAGTAAATTGGGATGTTTCATTGAGCATAACAGTAGATTGGAAGAATTTTGGAAAGAGGTTATTAATTCAACTCATCATGAAGCAGTGTGAGGCTGTTGTGCTGTAAGAATGTTATTCCTTTTCCAACCCTTTGCAACTTTTGTTATTAATCAACCCAACTTCCAACAACCTTCAGAATCAGAATCAAGCTTAATATCACTGGCATATGCCATGAAATTCATTAACTTTACAGTAGCATTTCAATGCAATTCATGATAAATAAATATAGAAAAAAACTTGAATTACATGAAGTATATATATATATATATATATATATATATATATATATGTCTATTAAATAGTTGGGTTAAATAGGTATTAAAAAAAAAGAAATAATTTAAATAAAACAGGTAGTGTCCAAGGTTTCAATGTCCATATAGGAATCAGATGGCAGAGGGGAAGAAGCTGTCCCTGAATCACTGAGTCTGTCCCATCGGGCTTCTGTACCTCCTTCCTGATGGTAACAATGAGAAAAGGGCATGTCCTGGGTGGTGGGGTTTTGGAGATCAATGTAGTTCCCTATGTCATCATCCTTCTGGTTTGCCAACTGGTTTCCTCTTGTTACAGACCTTCATTTTAATGGAAATAGTTTCTTTGTATATATTTAAAAATAAGACATAATTTTGAACACCTAGATTAATTAATCTTCAGTGCTGCAAAGTAAACATATCCATCTTCTCCAACTCTCCACATAACTCAATTCCTAAGGTCTGATAGTTTTCCATTAAATTTCCACTGCAAACTTTTCAATTCCTTGACTCCCTTCCCATATTGAATGTCTGAGGAACACTTAAAATGATTTCCATCTTTGCTTTGCGTGTTTTTTTTTAAAAACCTATCGTCATTTAGTTCTTTCTTCTTTTAATGCACTTTCCCTTTTACCCCTTTAAGTTGGTATTACTTTGACTATGGGCCCTGGTTGAAGACATTCCATTGATAACGTAACTGGAACAAAAGGCATCTGTGCAAGAAGTGAAATGGGAGAGATTGAGCCTCCTGTACTACAAAGAAAGGAGATAGGCTTCATTTGTCACATGTACATTGAAACATACAGGGAAATGTGTGATTTATGTCAAACCAAATCAGAGAGTTTTGTGCTGGGCAGCCCACAAGAGGCACAACACTTGCCCACAACTCACTGTCCCTAACTGTATGTCTTTGGAATGTGGGAGGAAACCCATGCAGTCAATGGTGAGAATGTATAGATTATTTATAGACAGTGGCAGGAATTTAACCCCAATGTCACTGTTGGTGCTATAAATGCATTACAGGAACAGCTATGCTACCTTGCGTATTAACAGACACTGCGTATTGCCAAGAGTACAACTTATCAATGGATGCTTTAATTCTCTTGCCCACTGTTCGGAAGGTTTTTTTGCTGGGGGCTATTCAAAAAGTGTTCAACCTGCAAATCAGACCAGGTAGCTGCAACCTTTACCATCCTCTCTCAATGGGTAGATATTAACACTTAGATCAACCACCATCTAATTGAATGATGGAACAAAGTCAAGGGACTGAATTTTTGAATTTCCAAGTAGAAAAGTGCACTTGAGTAAGATGTATCTCAATCAATTTTTCAACTGTAATTTCATTGTTGTTTTATTTTAAAGTCAATTTTTATTCATCTAATACTAGTAAATATTGAATCTAAGAGTAATAAGCTTCAAGAGATGATAAAGGAACTAGAACTGAAGGCTAAAAATTGGACGTCACTTACTTTAAGTACACTAAATTGTCCTTGCATTTATTACTAACCTCTACCAAAATCTGTGGAATTGCATTAGTGTTAGCATATTTTAAATTCAAAAGTTAAACCAAATGAGATCTGCCCTGGTTCTGATGGGAACCATTTGCTGATATTCCACCTGGGTTGCCTCCAACTTGATGGCATGGATATAATTTTCTCTAATTTCCAATATATTTTCTCCTCTTCCTCCTTCTCTTTTTCTTCCATTCCCTGATCTGTTTACCATCTCACTTCTTTTCTACTCATGTGTCCAATACCTCAATCTTCTTCCCCTCTTCCTTCCCTTTTTTCCATGGTCCACTGGTCTCTCCTATTGGGTTTCTTCTTCTTTAGCCCACTACCTCTTCCACCCATTTCCTCCCAGCTTCTTACTTCACCCCTCTCCCCCACCTACCCATCTTCCATCTCACCTGGTTTCATCTAACGCCTGCCATCTTGGACTCCTTCCCTTCCCCTCACCTTCCTATTTTGGCCTCTGTTCCCTTCCGTTCCAGTCCTGATGAAAGGTCTCGCCCAAAACATTGTCTGTTTATTCCTCTCAATGCCAGACTTGCTTAGTTCCTCCAGTATTTAGTGTGGGTTGATGGTTAAACTTTATTTTAATAAACTTTAGTGTGTTTACTAATTGGCATTCAATGTGATTTTGTGATTTGTTTTTGCTTCTTGACTTTAAAGAAACACATATATACATATTTTAGCAACACACACAAAATGCTGAATGAACTCAGCAGGCCAGGCACGCATCTAAGGAAGAAAGTACAGTTGACATTTCGGGCTGAAACGTTGACCGTATTTTTTTCCGTAGGTGCTGCCCAGCCTGCTGAGTCCTCCGACATTTTGTGTGTGTCGCTTGGATTTCCAGCATCTGCAGATTTTCTCTTGTTTGTGATTGGTATGCATATTTTAAATGTCTTTGATCATCAGAGACAATGGAAAGTGGTAGGAAAGGCCGGAGATTGCCAGGACGGTCTTTAGCTCAGGCATTCCTTTCAACTGTCTGTAGTCTTGCTGTAGCTGATGGATTCCTCCACTGTACTGCAGACCCACAGCAGCAAGACCAGGTCAGTAACACACACAGAAGGAGAGAGATCAGTTGAGTGGACAAGGGAGTGGATATAGAGAGTGAAGGGAAAGATGTGCTTTGTGGTGGGATCCCATTGTATATTGCAGAAGTTACGGAGACTGATGTGCTGGATACGGAGGCTCCTGTGGTGGAAGGTAAGGACAAGGGGAACTCTATCCCTGATATGGCAGTCGGAGGATGGGATGAGGGCGGATGTTGTGGGGAATGGAGGAGATGTGGACGAAGGGCGGCATTGATGGAGGTAAAAGGGAAATCCCGTTCTTTGAAACAGGAGAACATCTCAGAAGTTCTAGAATGGAAAGCCTCATTCTGAGAACAGATGTGGCAGGGATGAAGGAACTCAGAACCTAAGGGAATGGCATTTTTACACGGATGGGAAAAGGTTGTCGACAAGATAGCTGTGAGAATCAGTAGGTTTGCAAAGCATATGTATAGATAGTCTCTCTCCAGAGATGGAGACAAAGAGATTGTTCGTGTGTGTCCAGGCAAATGTTCGGAACTATCAGTCATAAAAGATACGGGCAACAGGGTGGGGCTATTGACCATGGGGGTGGGATCCATGCAATGCAATCACGGTTCAAAGCAGATCCATATGAACAGCCTGCCTCAAGTGAGAAGCACAAATGGCATTCTATTGCAAGATTCAAATGAAATTAGCTTGCAAACTAATTGATTTAAATGTGAATGTAAACCACTCTGTGTTCATTTGCAATACACTGTGCCTGGAGAGTAATCCAGTACAAATCAGCAGCAGTGTTCAACTTGGCAAGCGTGAGATGAAGCTTTGAAACATCACAAGCAGCAACATGATAATGATCAGATCATCCGTTGAACGTGGGATAAATATCGGTCAGAGCACCAGGGAGATTTTTCCTTCTCTCCCTCCAAATAGATAAATAGGATCTTAAATGTTTATCTGAGAGGACAGGCTGGACCCACTGAAACACAGCTGTGCTCACAGTGTGATTCTGCTTTACTTCTACAGGAGCTAACTATGCTGTTTTAGTCATAGAGCACTACAGCACAGAAACAGGCCATTTGGCCCATCTAATCTGTGATGGTCTAGCTTTATGCCCAGTCCTATCTACCTAACCATACCCCATGATACCTCTCTCATCTTTGCACCTATCCAAACTTCTTAAATGTTACATTTGAACCTGCATCTCGCACTACCACAAATGTATCATCCCGAGTGAAGGAGCTCCTCCTCAGTTTCCCCTTTCACCATCAACCTGTGCCTTCCAGTTCCAGTCTCACCCAACATGAGGGAGGAATTCCTGCATGCATTCATCCTATTTATACACATCATAATATTTTTATACATCTACAAGATCTCGTCTCATTCTTCTACGCTCTCAGGGAATAAAGTCCTAACCTATTCGATCTCTCCCTATACCTCAGGTCTCCAACTCTTGGAAACATTAATGTAAATTTTCTCTGTACGCTTTCAATCTTACAGACTTAGAATACAAGAGCATCTTTTTAGAACAGAGATGAGGAAGAATTTCTTTAGCCAGAGGATGGTCAATCTGTGGAAACCAAGCCTTTGGATACATTTAAAGCAGAGACTGATAGGTTCTTAATTAGAAAGGGCTTCACATGGTGAGCAGAATTGATGGGCTGAAGTGTCTATTTCTGTTCCTATGCTTTACAGTCTTATGGTCTTATTGATGCCTTTCCTGTAGGTGACCAGAACTACACACAATTTAGTCTGATACTTAGGGAAATCTGCAACTTTCTGACTCCAAGGCATATGCGTTATCAACCATTGTTAAAACTACACATGATGCAAGTCAGAAGGAAGGGATTCCAGGAATAGAATTATTTTATTTTTTTAGCTAGGAAGACGCTATTCCACTTACATTGACAGAGAAATTTGACATGTAATTTCAACTTGCCCTTTGAGAATAAACCTTCATTTGCACCTCTGACAGGTGAGATATATATTTTTTTATTATCTTGTATCTGGGACATGTCCTCCTTCTGATGGTTGACAGGGGTTTTACTTTGTATTCCTGCAATGTCTAATGAAGAAACTAATGCTTCTGACGAACAGAACAATTGCTTCTCTGTAAAGGGAAATATGTTTCCTTCCAGTCAGCGGTTCACTAACTTATTTCAGCAAATGTCGAGTGGGATTTACATTTTTTTAAAGCTTACTTCTGAATGCTTATTATTCCTTAATTAATACTTAATAAATATCCAGTCATTATCAATTTTGTGTGTGTGTGTGTCAATTAACTGCTGTGTTTCTAAGATAACCACACACACAAAATGCTGGAGGAGCTCAGCAGGTCAGGCAGCATCTATGGAAAAGAGTAAGTAGTCGACTGACATTTTGGGCCGAGACCCTTCATCAGGAAGGGGAGATATTAGAGTAAGAGCCAGGGGTGCGGGGGGGGGGGGGGGTGGGGGGAGTGGAGGAAGAAGTACGAGGAGGCAGGTTTTAGGTGAAACTGGGAAAGGGGGGAGGAGTGAACTGACGAGCTGAGAATTTGATTGGTGAAAGAGATAAAGAGCAGGAGAAGGGGGAATTTGATAGGAGAGGACAGAATAACATGGAAGAAAGAGAAGGGGAAGGAGCACCAATATGGGAAGGTAAGGAGATAAGGTGTAAAACATAAAACATATCTCATTTTGGGATGATCAGACATTGTGAAAAGTACTTAATTATAGATATTTTTCCTTGAGTGTTGGTCTTCCTTTATTTGAGTGTGATGACTATCTCAGGGACACTCCAATTACAGCAAATATGTTGACACCACTTTAATTTTATTTTAACCTGTATATTTTAACTTAATTTCTGTAGGTGTACAGTGAAAAGCGTCATTCCAAAGAAGGCACAACAGCGCCCCTGCTTACTTTGAAGTTTGCGTTGGCTTGGGATGTCACCAAAATCTTTGACAAGCTTCTATAGATGTACATGGCCTGGTAGGACAATAGTGATGCCCAGGAATGGTAAAGGCTACAGAAAGTGATGGATCCAGCCAAATCTATTATGAGCAACGCCATCCCCACCACTGAGTATACTTACATGGAGCACTGCTGCAAGAATCCATCATCAAAGACTCGCACCATCCAGGCCATACCCACTGCTTGCTACAACCATTGGGCAGGAGCTACAGGATCCTTAGATCCCACACTGCCAGGTTCAGGAGCATCTATTACCCTCCAGCCATCAGGTTCCTGAACCAGCATAGATAACTTCACTCACCACAACTCTGAACTGATTCTACAACCTTCAGTCCCATCTTCAAAGGTTCTTTACAAATCATATTTTCAGTTTATTTTTGTATTTGCACATCGGTTGTTTATCAGTCTTTATGTGGAGTATTTGCAAATACTATTGCTTTTCTCTATTTTGTAAATGCCTGCATAGTATATTGGAACATACATGTACTTTGTTAATAAATTTTACTTTGAACTTTCAACTTTGAACCAACAGGTCAGAGAAAGACCTTAAGATTCAATCAGAATTCGGCCATAGTACCAGGTTGCTTAACCCCCAAGGCCATATGCATTATCTGGCACAAACCATCCCAACATCAGGAGAAGTGTGACAATGGGTAGCATGAGATAGGGTTGATGGCTGCCTGCCTGCTATATAGACCTCAGTCATAGCACCGTCACATCTTGTCAAGAAGCAGCTCATTTGTTAGGGAGTCAAAGAGAGCTACAATGTGGAAACAGCCCTTTGGCCCAACAAATCTCTCACCAGCCATCAAGGATCCATTTTTACACTAACCTTTCCCTAAGCCATTTTATTCTGCTGGCATGTTCATCATCTCCTCCCAGATTCTACCACTCACCTACACACTAGGGGCAATTTGCTCTGGTCAGCTAACCTGTGCACCAACATGTCTTTGGGATGTGGGTGGAAAGCAGAGCATTCAGACAAACACCACTGAGATGACAAAGTGTTGGGGTGGATGATAGTTTTGATGGACTCTAGATCATGGTCTCTGGGGGGCTTGTTACTGCTTGCATGGTTGGTGGTGTAGGTTGATGTTTTTGCTGGAGCAAGTTGGCGGACGGAGAGGGATGGAAGATTGATGCTTTTGCTACTGCTTATGTGTGGAAGCTTTGGAGTTCTAATAGTTTTTCTGTTATTCATTCTTTGAATCTTTTTTCTCTCTGTTTCGAGGATGTCTGTGAAGAGTAAGGATTTTGGGTTGTATACTGTGTACATTCAGTGATATTAAGTTGAACCATTGAAAATTATGTAGTCACCTGGAGAATATGCAAATTTCACATATTGCGGGCTGAAAGCTATATTGGCTAATGCACTGTCCTCTACTGAGCCTCCGAAAAACATGGGTAGGCCTAAGCCACAAGATAGCAAAAAATGAACATCTGGTGCCAGTTGTTAGCAAGGCAGAGCCTGACAGATTGAAAGCATAATATGACAATGCAACTTTCTCTCGAAGTCATGGGATGTTTGCACAATGAGCGCTGTGTTCATCAGTCAAAGGCAACCCGTGGATCGTCTCAGGGAAGCTCTGTAGCAGCTCGATGCTGCTGCTGGATTCGGGGCAATACTGGAAGTAGTATTGGAAGAAGAGTGTGCACAGAAGTTGGAAAGAGATGAAGAGGGACTATTGTGGGTATTCGCTTGCTGGGACTGTAGAAAGTTGCCCTCTAGGTCTTAGCTCCTCACCTTAGTCCAAAACCTGCAGCAAACAGATGAGGAGTTCCCAACCTTTCTTATGCCATGGACCAATACCATTAAGCAAGGGGTCCAAGTCCCCAGGTTGAGAACCCCTGATCTAGACCGATATTTTAATGAGACTTTTATGAAGACATTAGACATTAGACCAGTGATCCATTGAGGAAGGCAATGGAATTCTATTTGCTGCCAGTTTATTGCATAGCACTAATTCCTTAACAAACAGAAATTCATCAATCATTTTGTGTTAGTGGCTGCTTACTGTGAGCAAATATTGTGCTCACAGTAAACGTCAAAGGTAAGATCACCAACAGTAATCTTCATGAATTAATTTTTTTCTCTAGTAACACGGATGGTCTATAAATCTAAATACTTGCTTGATAAATTGCAGAAATCTTAACATCCCATGACACATTTTATGATGGTGTAGCTAAGCCTAATGAGATATAATGGTGTCATAAATCAAAAAGTTGTATACAAACAGACCTTGCATCACAAAAGTCAGGGTTACAGAAAGGTGCCTTTACATAATTCACTGATCACCACCCAGAAATCTGACATACAGAATAAATAAAATTTGCAATTTCCAAGGGAAGGGCAAGCGCTGGTACAGCTTGGCACCAGTGTTGTCGCAGAGGTTGCCAGAGAGAAGTTGTAGGCAACATCAAATGGCCTCAGGGGCCCCGGCTCCAAACTTCTTCCTCAGGGTTTACCCCCGAAGCCTTTCCCCTGGGTAGGTATGGCTCTCCAGTCCAGTCCAGAGACTTCTAAGCAGAACTCTCTGAACACAGCACAACCACATTGTTCATCTGTGAGGTATTTTCTGTCATGCCGCAGTGTGGGAGGCTGCTGTAGCCATGGGCAGGTCTTTAGATTAATCCTTGACCTTCCAGTAAGCCATAGCAGCCTCCCACGCTGCAGCATGTCACATTAACCCCACAAGCTTACTCTACATTACCTTTCTCTTGTAAACGATGATGATCACAACCTCACAATTTTGCTCTGTTATGCACCATTTATTTACTTATTATATTTTATAGTAATTTTTATGTATTGCTGTGCACTGCTATTGCAAAACAACAAATGTCACAATATATGTTGGTGATAATAACCCTGATTCTGATGGTTTCTCAAATCATATCTCTTCCCCAGGTTTCCCCATTCCTAAACCCTTTCCTAATCTATGATCATTGTGCTCTGGAGAAGATGCCTGTAAGGTGAAGAGCACAGGTGTGCTGCACTCTGAGACATTTGTTCCCATGTCCTTGGACTGGCGAGGAGGTGGCAAAGTAGGGACTTAATTGTGACTGCCAAGCCAACTAATGTGGTGGTGTCATATCCAATATTGCCCCACAGAAATGGTTGACTCAGAATAAAACTGACAGAACTTGTTGCCTCTTTCGCAAAAGCCTTGTCCATCCCAAGCCTAATGTTGGCCTCAACTGGTCAATAATGGCAGTTTCATTGCTGATAAGTTTTCTTTGCTGAAGGGATTCAGCCTGAAACGTTGACCGTGCTTTTTACCCCAGATGCTGCCTGGCTCGCTGAGTTCCCCCAGCATTTTGTGTGTGTGTGGCTCAGATTTCCAGCATCTGCAGATTTTCTCATGTTTGTTATTTATTTATCTATTTATTTCAATAAAAAAGCACAATATGAGAGTAAAACATCCTGGAGGAACATATCTCCACTTATAACATGGGATTCTATTGGAAAAAGGGGACTGGTGAGGTGTGGGTGTTGCATTACAGAAAATCGCACCACAGAATGCTTTTCTGGGTTCACAAACTACCCTTCAAAATTCAAAGTAAATTTTATTACCGAAGTACATATATGTCACCATATACAACCTTGAGATTCATTTTCCTGGGACGTACTCAGCAAATCTATAGAATAGTAACTGTAACGGGATCAGTGAAAGATCAGCCAGAGTGCAGAAGACCACAAACTCTGCAAATATAAATAAGTAGCAATAAATACGAGATAAGGAGTCCTCAAAGTGAGATCGTTGGTTGTGGGAGCATCTCAATGGATGGGCCTTAATGCAAAGTTCAGTCACATATAGTTCACGATCTCAAGCAGATTTGTTGGAAGTATTCAAACCCTGTTTGAAATCACCCTTCTGGCTATTACAGCACCAGTAACCTGGGTTCAATTCTGTCGCTGGCTGTAAGGAAGTTATACATTGTACCTGTGACTGTGTGGGCTTCCTTTGGGTGTTCTGGCTTCCTCACATATTCCCAAGATGAATGAGTTAGTAGGTTAATCAGTCACATGGGTGTAACTGGTCAGTGCCTGTTATCCTGATGTATCCTGATGTGAATGGATAGAACAAGGAAGACAAAAGAGCCATTAGTAACAGCAAACCTGCCCACTAGTAAATGCTGACATTCACCCACTAGGATTAAGGACCACACCATCGACACTGCAAGTTCATCAAAATATATTTAGCCAGATATGAGGGAATTCAGCCAGTGGCATGCCCCAGGCCTCGAAGAGCTCACCGAAATTGCTCAGCCCACTACCCGTGGACCATGAGGGCAAATGCACCACTCCCTTAACCTGCCTCGATAATCAACATCTAATAGTTATCCTGCTAAGGAGCTCAGAACAAAACATCCTCAGTAGGCTTCTGCATCAGATTAATGAAAGGGGAATTTTGTAGCTGCTGTAGTTGGAAATACCATGGCTATTTTTAGATCCCATCTTATTAATAGAACGAGCATGTTTTTATCAGAAACCTTTTAAACTTCAAACCATTTCCATCCACCAGGAAAAAATAACTTGGTTTTGGAAGTGGAGTTGGAATTGGTTTATTATTGTCACATGTACTGAGGTAAAGTGAAAAGTTTGTTTGCACGCTATTCACATGGATCGAATCATCATCCAGTGCATCAAGGCAGTGCAAGATAAAACAATAACAGAATGCAGAATCAAGTGTAACAGCTACAGAGACAGTGCAGTGCAGGTAAATAATTAAGTTCAAGATTATAACTTGGTAGTTTGTGAGGTCATGAGTCTATTTTATCCCACTGGGCAAACATTCAATAGTCTTATGATGGAGGTGTAGAAGCTGTCCTTGAGCCTGGTGGTACATGCTTTCAGGCTTTTGTATCTTTTACTTGATGGGAGTGGGGGTGAGAAAACAGAATATCTGTGCATAGTTTGGTCCATGGCTGCTTTACTGAGACAGCGAGAAGTATAGTTCGTTCATTACGTGCTGTGTCATATGACATAGGAGATCAAGGTCTTTCCATGACCGTGATTGTTTTTGGCAAGTTTTCTGCAGAACTGTTTTGCCATTGCCTTCTTCTGGACAGTGTCTTTATAAGACAGGTGACCCCAGCCATTTACTGTTCAGAGCTTGTCTGCCTGGTGTCAGTGGTCACATAACCAGGAATTGTGATATGATCCAGCTTCTCATATGACCATCCACCACCTGCTCCCTTGGCTACACATCACTCTGATCCAGTGGGGGGGGGGGGGGTTTACTAAGCAGGTGCTACACCTTGCCCAAGGGTGACCTGCTGGCTAGCGGAGGGAAGGAACACCTCATACCTCCTTTGGTAGAGATACATTTCCACCTTGAAATCCAAAGAGTATAGACAAATTCTTTAGAGGAAAGACTGTTTTTCATGATGCACTGAGCTAAGTCCACAACTTTCTGTGGTTTCTTGTGGTTATGGGCAGAGTCGTTGCCATGATGCATCCAGTTAGGATGCTTTCTATAGTGTATCAATAAAAATTGGTAAGGGTCAATGAGGCATGCAAGATTCTTTAGCCTCCTGAAATAGAGGTGTTTAAAGTTCAAAAGTTCCAAGTAAGTGTATTCTCAAAGTACAGACATGTCACAGTACACAACCCTGAGATGGATTTTCTTATGGGCATTCACAGTGGTTGTTGTTGTGGCATCACTGAGTCGGATTTTCAATCTCCCTCTATGATGATTCATCACAACCTTTTATTCAGCCTACAGCAGTGGTGTCATCTACAAACTTAAATATGGCTTTGGAGCTGTGCTTGGTCTCACAGTCATAAAGTGAGTAGATTAGTGGCTGAGCACACAGCCGTGTGGTACACTTGTGGCGATGGAGATCGTGGAGGAGATGTTGTTGCCAATCCAAACTGACTGGGGTCTGTAAGTGAGGAAATTGAAGATCTAGTTGCACAAGGAGGTATTGAGGCCAAGGTCTTGGAGATTATTGATTACCGTAGTTCTGAGGGGATGACAATATTGAATACCAAGCTGTAGTCAATGAAGAACGTCCTGATATATGCATCTTCACTGCCCAAATGTTCCAGGGTTGAATGAAGAGCCAATAAAATGATACAAAAGGCAAACCAAAGTGGATCCAAGTCACTCCTCAGGCAGGAGTTGATTTGATTCATCACCAACCTCTCAAAGCACTTCATTACAGTGGATCTAAATGTTTCTGGATGATAGTCATTGAGGTAGCTTACCATGTTCTACTTGTGTACCGCTATAATTGAACGAGGTGGGTACCTCTGACGACTGAATCGAGAGTTTAAAGATATCGTAAACACTCCAGCCAATTGATCAGCACAGGTCTTCAAAACTCGCCCAGTTACCCCATTGGGGCCAGATGTTTCTTCAGGGTTCATCCTCCTGAAGGATGCCCTCATGTCAGCCTTATGCCACCAAATTTAAATTCCTCAGGGTTATCATCTCAGAGGACCTGCACTGGGCCCAGTACGTAAGTGCAATTATGAAGAAAGCATGGCATCTCCTCCACTTCCTTAAGAGTTAGTGAAGATTCAGCATGACAACTAAAACTTTGAAAACTTTCTATGGAAGTATAGTGGAGAGTATATTGACTGGCTGTATCACAGCCTGGTATGGAAACTCCAATGCTCTTGAATGGAAAGTCCTGTAAAACGTAATGGATGTGGCCCAGTCCATCATGGATAAAGCCCTCCCCACCATTGAGCACACCCATATGGAGCACTCTTGGAGGATTTCAGCATCCATCATCACAGAATCCACCCCCCCCCCCCCACCCCACCAGTCAGGTCATGCTCCCTTCTTGCTGCTACCATCAGGAAGAAGGTACAGGAGCCTGAGGACTCACATCACCAGATTCAGGAACAGTTATTACCCCTCAACCATCAGGTACTTGAACCGAAATAGATAACTTCATTCAACTTCACTTGGCCCATCACTGAAATGCTCCCATAACATATGGACGCACTTTCAAGGACTCTTCATCTCATCTTCTTGATATTTATTGCTTATTTGTTTATTATTATTATTATTTCTTTCTTTTTTATTTGCACAGTTCGTTGTCTTTTGCACATTTGTTTTAGACCTAGTTGGAGTGGTCTTTCATTGATTCTGTTATGGTTATTGGATTTATTGAGTGTGCCTGCAAGGAAATGAACCTCCGGGTTTTACATATATGTACTTTGAACTTTGCCTCCATGTTTTGTCAGCCAAAGTGAGCATAAAAGGCATAGTGAGCTTTCATGGCCTTGGATCAGATCAATGCAGATCTTTGAAATATCATGGAATTGCTGTCACTGTTCTAATATATGAAATATAACTGCTATGCTCGATATTCTAACCATTGAAACTCCACAGGGAAGATTTTTAATAACTGACCCTGAATCGTCAAAATTATTAGCAATGTATGCTGCGGAATATCTATCTATGTGACTCCATTGCTCAACAAGTCTTGAAAGTATATCATCTTCACCCAGCCTGGCCAGCCTTGGAAGCCAATGCATCAGGCTCCTTACTGTGATCAATTGTACAGTTTGAGAGCAAATGAGGAACATTTCCCTAAGGTTAGGAATATTTCTAAACTGTAGTGTATATGAAGGAGAAAACCTTCCAGTTAGAGAACTCAGACTGGATTTAAGGAATACACATTGGGATTTTCCTTGTTCAAATGGAGGCAGATTTCTAATGAATGCATTGGATTGCTACTTCTAACAACAGAGAGAAATGGAAAGGGAGGGTGTTAGGAAGAAGAGAGTGAGAAAAAAAATGGGAAGGAATAAACAAGTGGTATACTGATTGCTTCTTAGCACATAGCCGGCATAAATCTGAGGCAATCCAGTACTCTACTGCCTCCTTCCTGTTCACTGGTCAGCTTTGGCTTCCAGTCCAGCAAAACTACAGTGGAAATGGGCACCAGAAAATACGATCAGTAGTAGATCACCAGACCTTTCAAGTCAGCCTGTTATCCATTACGACACTGGCTTATCTACGTTAACCTCAACTCCTGCACCAGTCTCCATAAAGCTCAACTCTTCAAAATCATTAACTATCTCTGCTTGAAGCACATCTATTGTTGTGGCCTCAACCACCCTCAGTGGCAGAGAGTTCCAGGGATTCACTGCCTTCTGAGAGCAGGAGTGTCTAGGAATCTTGTTGAAATCTCATCTAATCTTCATAAGTATCCCAGGCCCTACAAGATCTCTGGGCCCCTCTAATTCTGGCGGACACCTGCACCACTGATTTCCTTCACTCTAACAAAGGTGGCTCTGACCAGTTTTAATAGGCTGTAGCTTCTCTGACAAATCTCTCCACCTGATAAAGTTGTTACTAAACCTCCATTCAAGATGTTGGCCACCATCTTCTTGTATCTCCTGGTGTACAATTTCTTATGCATTACTCTTACACAAAAAACAAACTGTTGAAAAGCCAGTATATACAGTGAAGCAATGAGTAATCTTTAAGAAGTTTTTATTACACAGTGAGTGGTGGGTATGTGGAACACACTGCAGACACCGATACATTAGAGGCATATGGATGATACAAAAATGGAGGGATATTTGGGAAGGAAACATGAGATTTACATCTTAGAGTGTTTTAAATGATTGGCATTACATCGTGGGGTGAAGTGTCTGTGCTATGCTGTAATGTTCTATATTAAAATAGAAAATGCTGTAAAACTCAGCAAGACAAGCAACATTAGTGGAAAGAGATAAAATTAATGTTTTAGTTCTGATGTCTTTTCATTCACTTTTTTTTATGTTAGGGGTTTCCAAACTTTTTTATGCCATGGGCCCCTACCATTAACTGAGGGGTCCATGGGCCCCATGTTGGGAATCCCTGCTTAACATGCTAAGGTACTAAAGCCCAGTTCCACCTTTTTCTGATCAGTCAATCATAGATGCTTACCTCCCTAAAGGAATTTTCACATGCTAGTGAAGGTATTGCCATGGTAGGGTGGGGAATCTGTGGAATTCATTGCCACAAATGGCTGTGCAGGCCAAGGCATTGGATGTATTTAAAGTGGAGGTTGAAAAGTTCTTGATTAGTAAGAGCATCAAATGTAAGAGAATGGGGTTGAGAGGGATAATAAATCAGCCACGATAGAATGACTGACTAATCCTGATGGGCCAAAGGGCCTATTTCTGCTCCTATGTCTTATGGCCTTATGGTAATGATCAGGGACCAGCAAACTCAATTTTTCCATATTGCCCAAAGGGACTGGAATTTAGCTAACTCAACCCTGCCTATAACATGATTTCATTATTAAAAAACAATAAAAAACATAATGAAACTGATAACCTGCAAGAACTTAGACTGAATTGTCAGAGTACCAACTAGCAATTAACAATCCCCAGCTAAATATAGCACTGTGTCCAAGTGTTGGGTAATTAATTAATTGTACAGACTTCTCACTATTTATTCAAGTATTTGCTCAGCACAGCAAGTGAGCAGCAACAAAGAGAATTAGCTGCCTTCAAAATATTCCATTGTCACTTCTGTGCTGCAAACACACAAGCCTTTGCTGATTGTGTAAAGATTCCCGACCTTTAAGAAGCCAGGCTGGTTATAGTAGTGATCAGTTCAGCTCATTGGTTTTTATGAGCCGATCATGTCTTCTGTGTCTGATGGGGGAAACCTCTCAACAGCACAGTGGACATTCTGCTGTGTCATTATCTGAGAAACTCTGTCAATGCAAAGCAAAGAGAAAGCAGAGAGACAGAGAGAGAGAGAGAGAGAGGGGGGGGGGGGGAGGGGGGAGGGGAGAGAGAGAGAGAGGGAGGGGGAGAGAGAGATAGGAAGGGGGAGAGAGATACTGACAAAATAGAACGAGGAGATGATTTGTCCTACTAAACTGGGTCTCTGAAACTCAGTGCCAGGTCCAAACATATTAAATTGTTCAAGGGTTGAAGGCCCATTTCAGAGACCTGAGCATCAAACCTAGGTTACCATGTAAGAGGGTGTACCATACTTTCATTAGACCATAAGACATAGGAACAGAATTAGCTCATTTACTTCATTGAGTCTACTCCACCATTCCATCATGGCTGATTTATCATCCGTCTCAACCCCATTCTCCTGCCTTCTCGTAACCTTTGACACCCTTACTAATCAAGAACTTATCATCCTCTGTTTTAAATATACCTGATTACCTGGCCTCCACAGCCACCTGTGATGATAAAATCCATCGATTCCCTGCACTCTGGCTAAAGAAATTCTTAATTATCTCTGTTCTAGAGGGACATTCTTCTATTCTGAGGCTGTGCTCTCTGGTCCTAGATTCCCCCCCCCCCCCCCCAACCCAGACTATTGGGTTACCCAACATCACAACTGTCCCAGCTAGGGCCTTTCAATATTTGATAGGTTTCATTGAGATCTCTTCTTCATCATTCATCAATCTCATCATTTTTCTTAACTCTGACGAGTACAGGTCCAGAGATACAGGTCCAGAGACACTCAGAGGGAACATTTTTTCGATGAAAAGTTAAACTCCTTTTGTTGTCCGACGATTTCCCTCCACGCCGCTCTGACATATTGGGAAATCACGTACGTGGCAAGTTACAGCAGTGGTTTGCCTTTGCCTTCTGCCAGGTGATTATTTTTAAGAGATCACCAGCTCTTAAACCCAGCGTGCAAGGGAGCCAACTGGATTTGAACTCGGGACCTCTCGCCCCGAAGTCCAGCGCTGATGCCACTACGCCACCTGCTCCTTCAGGTATTTGTAAAATACCCCAGGCCATTATCCGTTATAACCAGAGAGATACCCCACTGGAGCCAGAGGTCATAGGCTTAGGGTGAAAGTGGAAATATTTAAGGGGAATTTCTTCACTCATTGTGTGGAACAAGCTGCCAGTGGATATGGTGGATGTGAATGGAGTTGGAATATTTAAGAGAAGTTTGATAGGTACATGGATGAAAATGGTATGGAGCGCTAAGGTCTGTGTGTCGATTGATGGGAGTAGGCAGGAGATCGGGCCAGCAGGTAAGAGCCTGTTTCAGTGCTTTAGTGTTCCATGACTCAGTTCAAGCCAATGTTTATTTCTTAGCTAATATTACTAAACAGATTTGAACCAGAGTTCATTAACATTCATTAACATTCAACACGGTCCCTGTTGAAGAGTCGGCAGTTGTAATGGTGAACAACTTCATGTTCCTGGGAGTCAACATCACGGAGAATCTATGCTGGGTCCAGCACATAGACCTCTTTACAATAAGATAGATCCTTGACTTCATAATTTATCCTGTCATAGCCTTGTACTTTACTGCTGCCTGCACTACACTTTCTCTGTAACTGTGACCCTTCATTCTGCATTCTCCTGTTCTTTTTCCCTTGTACTGATGTGATGAAATGAACTGTATGGATGGCATGCAAAACAAAGTTTTCACTGTATCTCACTACATATTGAATCAATTTACCAACTTAGATGCAATCATGAAGACTCCGCACTACCATCTACAATTTCTCAGATTTTAGGGAGATTTGACTTTCAGTGAAGACTCTGGCAAACTTTGACAGATGTATGACCGGGTATGGAGATTCCAATGCTGAGGAACACAAGAGACAACAGCCAATTCCATCTTCCCACCATTGGGCCATCTACAACAGACAATGTCTCTAGAGGGCATCACCAATCATCAGGGATGCCCACTATCTGGGCCATACTTTCTTCTCAATGCTGCTTTAAGTCAGGAGCTACAAGATCCTGAAGACCAACATCTCAGGGTCCAAAAGCAGCTTCTTCCCCATTGCTATCAGGTTCTTGAACCGACCTGAAGAATCCTAATTCTAACTCAGACCATATTTCCTTCAATTTGCACTAATATTATTAGGTTTATTTTTTATTTATTTTGTCCTGTAAGTTATGGGATATTAATAATAAATTATGCATTATCATATCAATTTAAATTTATGTAATTGATGTTTCTCATGTTTGTAATGTACTGTGCTGCTCCTGCAGAGAGCTAACCTATGTGGCATTCATACCCTGAGTAAGTGTGCCTATGGCAATAAACTTGAACTTGAAACCTGAAATTTGAAGGGAATGGGTTTCAGAGGCAAAGTGCAAGTCACTGACATGAGAATGCGGAGCACTCAAAGCTACTGACCAAGGATAAAGGCAATTACCTTGTTGTTTTCCTCTGTGGTGTGTGGGAGCATACTGTGTGGGGGAACTTACAGGCTGCAAATTAACAGCCTTGCTTCCTACATCATAGCAATGACTCACACCAAGTACTTCATTGACCGTAGCATCCCGTGGGCTGTCCTGAGCTCTCGAAAGGAAAAGTTCATGTTTTGCTTTCTAAATATAGGAGTAACTGGTTGCAAAGGATGAGGCAGCACTCAAGGTTAATTAGGAAGTAGGGAGGATTATTTGGTGCTGTGTTTGGCATTGATGAATGAGATAATTGGCTGAGGCTGAGGGGGGTGGAGCAGCAGGGAAAAGTGACATGATCCGCTCTGATGCTCCAGAAAATGCAATCAGGCCATTGCCAATGTTCCCTCTAAGGTGAGCGTGAGTCTGTGCACACATCTTTTGCTACTAGCGCACAAAGGAGTTTAAACCGCTCACTAAAGATTGTCATCCTCTACCTCATTGGCATGTTAAGTGTATTTCATGATCATACACAATCGCATTTCCTTTTCCGGTTTCTGATGTGGACGGTATTGATAATGTGGAGTTTGCGATGTTTGTCTGCAGATTTTAGAACTGGTTTATTTATACTGTTATTATTGATTCACTATGTTGAATTCTAAAGAAGGGGTGTGAAGCGCAAAAGAACTGCTAGCTTATTTAAATTGGAATGACTCGATAAAGCAGTAGAATCCACTACACTGAGAGCTCATGAAGTCAGGAACATGCAGCAACGAGAAATATTTGTGTACAATACAGACACTGGTGTTTCCTGCGTGTATTGATGTGATGCAAAAGTTGCTGGAGAATTTGTTGTGAAGAAGTGGAATGATATTTGGAAACTTGACTTTCAAGGGTATTATTTAGCAAGCAGATCACATATGGACAGTGTGCAAAAGCTTGGGCAAGAAAACCCTTCATTACCCACTTACAGGCCTGCTATGTATGTTTTGTGAGATTGCAGATGAACGAGAGTGAAAATGATCAAACTCAGAAGAGATCAAAATTCTTATTACTAACTGTTAAAATGACTGCCTCTATATATAAAATTCAGTGCACACACATCACTGGGCAAAAAAGTGCACAGCACTAGATTTTTGTGCACACTGGTCATTACAAGTTAGAGGGAACATTGGTCAGTGCTGCATGAGAAGCTAGACTGGACTGCCAACACAGATGCCTTGTGCAGGAAGGCACAGAGTTGACTGTACTTCCTAAGAAGGTTGGCGTCATTCAATGTCTGTAGTGAGATGCTGAAGATGTTCTATAGGTCAGTTGTGGAGAGCGCCCTCTTCTTTGTGGTGGCGTGTTGGGGAGGAAGCATTAAGAAGAGGGACGCCTCACGTCTTAATAAGCTGGTAAGGAAGGCGGGCTCTGTCGTGGGCAAAGTACTGGAGAGTTTAACATCGGTAGCTGAGCGAAGGGCGCTGAGTAGGCTACGGTCAATTATGGATAACTCTGAACATCCTCTACATAGCACCATCCAGAGACAGAGAAGCAGTTTCAGCGACAGGTTACTATCGATGCAATGCTCCTCAGACAGGATGAAGAGGTCAATACTCCCCAATGCCATTAGGCTTTACAATTCTACCGCCAGGACTTCAGAACTTTTTAAAAGCTATTATTAATGCTTTTTGAGATAGTGATTTAGATGCATATCATATTCTTTACTGAGTTAAGTATTGTATGTAATTAGTTTTTGCTACAACAAGTGTATGGGACATTGGAAAAAAGTTGAATTTCCCCATGGGGATGAATAAAGTATCTATCTATCTATCTATCTATGTGATTTGCACAATTGTCCCGCAGAATTGTGGTGTAAGAACCAGACTGGATTTTGTTGGATTTGGGTCTGAGTTCCCTTATCCGTCCCTTTTCTTTCGTTCCAAGATGGCGCTGAACTTCAAAACCTCCTTTGAAATGCAGCTCAGATTTATTTGTTTTTTAGTTGTTCTTTTAGGTTGGTAAGAATGGTTTTGGGGACAGAGAGAGGAGTTAGGGGGTCAGGTTAGGGTTTAGGTACTGGAATGGGGGGGGGGGGGAACTAGAAGTCAGGCGGGAGTCCAGATCTCTGCCCTGCATTTGAAGACCAATGATGTGATGTGGGACATCTGTGGTCAGATGTTGAATGTCAGACGAGCAGAGAGTGGATGAGAGGCCCACCACCCCAGTTCAGTGGGTTGTCGGCTGGTTCCGGGGTCAGTATTCCAGGCAGGGGGACTGAGTTCTGATGACCCTCTGGGTCCTTTAATCAATGAGATGGAGTTCAGGACCTAGACTTCGGGGTGCTGAGTTCAAGGGCTAATGTTCAGTGATCGGCGTGTCCTGGGATTGTTCCCAAGGATCGAAGCCCAAGGGTCGAATCGGAAGTCTGGAAGTTAAGGCCCAAAGGCCAGAACCGGATTTGCGAGTCTGCTGGGGAGTTTGAAGCCTGGTGTCTGCAGGCCTGAGCTGGAGGCTGGAGGCCTGTCCTGGGGTTAAAGGACTGTGTACTGTTTGTGTGAAGGATGGGAGGAAGGAACAGGGCTTGTCTTATTGCTTGATGTATTCTGTGAGGTTCTACCGAGCATTGTGGACATGCTATGTTGGCACTGGAATGCGTAGCAACACTTATGGGCTGCCCCCAGCACATCTTTTGGTTCTGTTGGCTGTTAACACAAATGACAGAATTCACTATCTGTTTTGATATACAGATGACAAAACCCGAATCTTGAATCTATTTATAAAGTCTGAACCAGCTTTCGGCATAAAGTTTGACTGTGAGGCAAAATCCTTTGTTCCCTCTTTCCTCATGACTTACAGTAGAGTGAGTTGGTTACCCACAGCTCTGCTTTACCTCTTTCTGTGTTGTGAGCATCCAATACATCAGATTTGCACCTCATTCTTGATTTCTGAAGAATCTTCTGGACAATATTATCTCCAGATCCAACAACGTAAAGTGACAGTTATACACCAAACAATCCAGGAATTTGTCTATGTAACATCTTGAAGGTGCTTATCAGATCTATTGGATGGAACGGACTCATCTGTAAAATCCTATTTGTGGCATTCAAGAGGCTATCAGATGGGCTCATGAACATGCAGGGATCACGCACAGGGAGAAAGGGTTTAGTTCAGCTTGGCATTGTGCCCAGCACAGACTCAGTGGGCCAAGTGCCCTACCCTGGTGCTGTTCTGTATTCTGTGTTCTGTGTTCAAGATTAATCTAACCAAATATCCTTCCATTTTCCCACCACCTATGCCTATCTAAGAGTCTCTTAAATGTCCCTAAAGTATTTACCTCTACCACTACCCTGGACAGCCTGCTCCGTGCACCCAGTATTCACTGTATAAAACAAATTACCTCTGATATTCCCCACTATACCTTAAGATCACCTTAAGATTATGCCCCTCCCCTCATATATTCAGATGTCCCCTGATTTCTTTCAAATAATTGAACATTAGGCTCTAAATGGCTTGGTCACTATTCATTAGCAGCCCCTGATCATTATAACAGAGTAGGCACTAAAATGAGTGCAGTAGCTGGGTGAGACCTCATGTGTCAAAACTTGACCAGGAGTCTCACGTTGAGCTCAAATTGAAAATGAGCTTTGTTCCATTCTTCTGTATTTATCAATTCCACACTCTGAACAAGGCAGCTTGCTGCAATAATTGACACTAATTTATTTTACTTTCTTAATCCTTCATAAATGTCGTCTGCAGAAGAAGACAGACATTTGAGGGGAGATTTACTCATAGAATGACATGAAAAATACACTGTCCACAAGGGATTAAGTTGGAGTAATCCCTATCAGTTTGTGCACATTTATACAATAATTATGAAAGGGAAAATGATTGCTTTATTACTCAGTATATATTTTAATAGCAAATAGTTTTTCAGATTTAGATCTTAAGACATAGAAAAGAATTAGGCCTTTCAACCCATCAGGATTTCTTCACCATTCAATCCTGCCGGATTTATTTTCCCTCTCAGCCCCCTTCTCCCTGTAAACTTTGATGCCCTTACTAATTAAGAACCAATCAATCTCCACTTTAAATATATCCAATGGTTTGGTCTCCACACCACATCTACCTCTGGCAATGAACTCTACACATTTACCAGTCTCTGGCTAACTAACTTCCCTTTCGTCAACTGGAACAAAAATAGTAACAACGTCCATTTTGGTGCAAAGTGATCAAAGTGGTCACACTGTTGCTAAAATGCGATGATTAGGATTGCGCTGGTTGGTTCAGGAACCAAATGGCGAAAAGGAATGAACTGTTTCTGGACCTGGGTGTGTGGGATTTCAACCTTTTGTACCTCCTGCTTAATGGAAGCTACATGAAGTTGGCATGGACCAGATGGTGAGGATATTTGATGATGGATGTTGCCTTCAGAACTTCCTGTAAGTACTACCAACTGTGGGGAGAGAACACATACCAATGCTCATAGAGGGATAAGAAGTGGAGAGAGTGAGCAGTTTCAAGATCTCTGAGGACCTAACCTGGTCCCAGCATATCAATGCAGCTCCAAAGAAAGCAAGACAGCAACTATACTTAATTAAGAGTTTGAAGAGATTTGGTATATCAAGAAAAACGCTCTAAAACATCTATAGATCCACCGTGGAGAGCATTCTGACAGGCTGCATCACTGTCTAGTATGGGGAGAAGGCTACTGCACAGGACCGAAAGAAGCTGTAGAGGGTTGTAAATTTAGTTGGCGCTCTCTTGGGTATTAGCTCACAAAGTACCCAGGACATCTTCAAAGAGTGGTGTCTCCGAAAGGCAGTGTCTATTATTAAGGACCCCCAGTACCCAAAGCATGCCCTTTTTTTATTGGTATCATCAGGTAGGGGGTAAAGAAGCCTGAAGGCACACTCAGTGATTCAGGGACAGCTTCTTCCCCTCTGCCATCTAATTCCTAAATGGACATTGGACCCGTGAGCACTACCTCGCTTTTTAAAATATATATTACTTCTGTTTTTTTGCACAAATTTGATCTATTCAATATACATATACTGTAATTTATTTATTTACCTATTTTCTTCTAGATTACGTATTGCGTTGAACTGCTGCTGCTAAGTTAACAAATTTCACGATACATGCTGGTGATAATGAACCTGATTCTGAATCCACCGTCTGCTGCTGCTTACATTTTTGTGTGTTTAAACTGCTTTACCAGACCATGAAGCAACCAGCCAATCAGATCAAGCGCAATAAGATCCTAAGGGACCACAATAGGGTAGATGCTGCCATGTATCTTCTAGTGAGAGTGCCTCAAACGATTACGACATGCACTCAACCATGCCAGGTTCCAGTGTTTGGATTCCCTAACTCTCCAGAATATGGTGCAGTCCTTTTAAGGGTCCAGCACTGCCCCACTAATTGGTAATCATGTTTTGGGCATCAAGAATTGAGTATTTAAAGAGTTCCTGAACTGAAGTTCAATATTCAATCGCACGCCTAACTTGTGATGTCGTTTAGGGTTTCGTTTTTGTTCATTTCTTATTCCAGCTTTATAACGTGTTTCTATTCCAGTCTCAAATACTCCAGCACTGGGGTCCAAATCATCTTCGTCAAGGTCTCTTGTCGCACTAACAAGTGGATATAGTTACAAGGTAGAGTGATGACCATTAAAAACTAATGGTCATTTATTATCGATGTATACAGCTCTGAGATTCTTCTTCTCCATGTAACCACAAAACAGAGAAAATCATGGAAGTAAGTTCAAAGAGAAACAACAAATCCACCCTCTCCTCTCACGAAAAAGAACGGGAACACAATCATCAACCTCCCCCTCCTCCCAAACATCCCCCCACACTACACAAGATGCAACAAGAACCTCGAACCCCCAATCCCCCCTCCCTCGCACAAAACTCAGCAAGAATATCAGCTCCCAAATCCTCCTCCCCCCGCACAAAAAAAAATGAGAATTCCATGAAAGAGGACTCTCCTTTAGTGCCTTAGCAGAGTCATTTTGTCAGGGTTGCTCTCTGAGGACTGGACCCAGGTGTGGAGGAATAGCGGGCTTTCTCTGTCCCGGGGGAAGGGTGAGGTCGCTGGCTCCGACTCAACCTTGGAGCGGTTCATGACGCGACCCAAGAGAGGAGGGTGGCAGATTCCCCACGAAGAGATGGAAACAAGAGCTTAGACATAGGAATGCCAACAGAGCCTTGGAGTAATGATTGAGTGACACTGCAAGACAAATCATTCATTCTAACACAATGACTTTGCTAAGGCACTTAGAGATTCCTCTTTAAATGCACGCATCAGCATGCCCTACCCTGTCAACCGAGAAAGGGCAATAAAAATACCAAGTCATTTCTGCGAATGCATAAGCTCTTGTGACAGTCTGGCTATCAGTTTATTTGAAAAAAAATCAGCGATAGCATCTTTACAAACAATCTTCGCTAACGTAAGAACATTATGCACCACAGTTAAAAAGGAATAAAATTCACAAGGAGTCGTGCTGGACGTATTGCAAAATGCTCTAGTATTCCTGAAAGGATTAGCATAATGTTCCACTGCCAGAGTCAGGAGAGTAAAATATGATTGAAAACGAAAGGAGCTGAAGATACATTATTCTGGCATCTTTCCCCTTCAGTTTCAGTCCAGATGAAGGGTTTCAGCCCAAAACATTGACTATTTATCTGCTTCCATTGATGCTGTCTAACCTGCCAATTTTCTCCAGCATTTTGTGTGTTTTACTCAGGAGCTCCAGTATCTGCTGAGTCTCTTGTGTTCATGAAGACACTTTACTGTTCTCACTGCTCACGGAACCTGCTCCAGACACTTGGAGGATGATGGGAGCAGACAAATTTTGATCTAGGAGTAAAGCAGAAGGAAAATGGAGCTAGGCTTCATTTAAATCAGGGGTTCCCGACCCTATTTTTTATGCCCTGGACCCCTACCATTAACAGAGGAGTCTATGGACCCCCTGAGTAATATTTAGATGCAATGGCATCTTTCTGTGAGACTATGTGAGGCCTACCTAGAGGGCCTGGCAAAAGATTGCACTTAAACAGCTGCTTGCATCTGCTCATTTGGATGAGGTAGACTTCCCTTGTACCCCCAGCACCTGCTCTGTCCCTGCAACAAAGACGAGAGTAGCCAGAAATGACAAGCGACTGCTATTCATCGTTTGTAACTCCTTCATTTCGTTTTCAGCGCAGGAAAAGAGTTAAAAGGGATCTGAGCAGCAACTCTTTCACACAGAAGATGAAGAATGAGCTGACAGATGTAGATACCGTAGTTATATTTAAGAGGCACTTGGATAGGCACTTTGAGGAGGCAGAGCATGAAGCGATATGAGCTGAAAACAAAAAAATGGGGGCTAGCTGGGTGGGCATTATGGTTAGCATGGGCTCGATGGGCCAGAAGTCCTGAATCAATGCTGTGTTGCTCTATGACACTACTGAAGCTCATTCTTCCATCTCTGTCCAGCTATGCGTCTCAATCAGCTCGTTCTCCAAAATTTCATATATAGAGCTCGAACAGCCTAAATTTTCTTTCAGTGTTCAGAGTGAGATGATCATAGTCATAGAATACTACAGCACAGAAACAGGCCCTACAGCTCATCCAGTCTATGCTAAGCTATTTATCTTCCTAGTCCCATCAACTTTTACCTGAACCATAGCCCTCCATAACCCTCTCATTCATGTACCTCTGCCAATTTCTCTCAAATTTGAAAATCAACTCCACGTCCACCACTTGTGCTGGCAGCTCATTTCACATTCTCAAAACCCTCTGATTGAGGAAGTTTCTGCTTATGTTCCCTTTAAACATTTCATCTTTCACCCTTAACCCGTGACCTTCAATTGTAGTCTCATCCAACCTCAATGGAAAAATCCTACTTACATTTACCCTATCTATTCCCTTAATAGTTATGTATACCTCTATCAAATCTCCCCTCATTCTTCCTTGTTCTAGGGAATAAAGTTGCTACTTTTTCAACCTTTCCCTATAATTCACATCCTCAAGACCCAACAACATCCTTGTAAATTTTCTCAGCAATCTTTCAATTTTATGTACATGTTTTCTGTGGGTAGGTGACCAAAAATGTACACAATATTCTAAATTAGGTCTCACCAACATCTTACACAATTTCAACAGAACATCCCAACTCCTGTACTCAGTACATTAATTTATGAAGCCAATATACCAAAAGCTTTCTTTATGATCCTCTTTACCTGTGATGCCACTTTCAAGGAATTATGGATCTGTATTCCCCGATCCCTCTGTTCTACCACACTCTTCAGTGCCCTATTACTCATCCTGTAAGACCTACCCTGGCTGGTTCTCCCAAAGTGCAACACCTCACACTTGTCTGCGTTAAATTCCATCTGCCATTTCTCAGCCCATTTTTTTTTTTCAGCTGGTACAAATCCTGCTGCAAACTTTGATAGTCTTCCTGGCTGTGCACTCTACCCCAATCTTGGTGTCATCCGCAAATCTACTGATCCAGGTAACCACATTATCATCCAGATCATTGTTATAGATGGCAAATAACAACAACCCAGCACCAGTTTCTTCACTTTGAAGCTCGTGCTCTCTGTTTCCTGGAATCCTCTCAGAGATAGCAAAGCTCTGGATCGATCACTCCACCGATCTCCAAACTGTAAATTGAAGGCTCTAACAGTTCCAGAAACAGATTTAAGAGGAAAAAAAAGATGTAAAAGAAGTGAAATAAACAGTTTCATGGTCTATCCAGAAGATATTGACTGAAGAAGCATCATATGGAGGCACCATCTTGATCGGATGCTCAGAACATTAGTCCCACCATGCTCAACCTTTTGATTCCTGACCTTGTATGTAGGCGTAACAAGATATTTCTCCACAACCACTCTACTATCTGTTCTGGCACTCTGTTTCCCATCCCTCTGCAATTCTAGTTTAAACCCTGTACAGGACTAGTGAACCTTCCCACTGGGATATTATTGATCCTGGTATCTTCTGACCCAGACACCAGAAACCTACCAACTGAACCAAAGTTGAAACAAAGCAATGATCATCCCTCCCCCAAGTTAACTTATGAAGAATCATCCTGTGTTGTTTCCCATTGAAAGTACCTGAATAGATGTGGTTGAACAGTTTGTAGATCCTCCATTGGCTACCTGTGGATTTATAGGTTACTGTCTTTGATGCATTACTTCCATTACACAACTATTAGCCTCTATATTAATGACATTTTATGAAATTTATAATTCAGAATTTCAATTGGAATTTGTCAATAATCATGATGACTGTGGTTATTAATATGCACCATACCAAAGAACAAAGATAATCAATCATGGCACAATGTTAAGCAATAATTAATAAATATGCAAGTATTATACACACAGAATTCTCACATAATCCATCAATTTAGATCCTTTAAATTAGAAAATCTTTAATGGCCTGGAGCTAAGTTGAGAGAATAAGACAGTAATTACTTTTGGATCTACTATTACAAATATCACAAAGTAACTTACTGCAACAGACATTAGATGAACACATCTTCATAAAATTCTGTTGGGCTTGATCCAAGCATAGCACTTAGCACTTTGTAAAACTTAGGTTCAATGGTTGTTCAGAAGTTACTTTGCTCCTTTTCATACCCTTTGTCTCTGGTTGATAAAGTGGTTACCAAAAGTGACCCCTTGTGTAGCCAGATGTCCCATAATGAGGTAGCAGTTGTACGTTTAGCAAATGATCTCAGATGCACAAAGGGCGATGTAGTGAGGGAGGCTGAAGGTTGATGCCTATATATAGGGAATGTATGAGAAGATACACTTGTGAGTAGGGATGAATGTTTAAATGATAAGATGTAGAAGCCAGAGGAGGTCACTTACCCCCTCAATCCTACTCTAGTATATACTAAGATTATAGGTGATCTAATCTTCTCCTCATCTTTGGGAGTGTTGTAGAACAGAGGGACCTAGAGTATAAGTCCATGGTTCCTTGAAAGTGGCATCACAGGTAGACAGAGTGGTGAACAAGGCTTTTGGCATGTTAGATTTCATCACTTTGGACAATGAGTGCAGAGGCTGGGGTTTGATATTACAGTTGTACAAGACATAAACAGGGCCACGTTTGGAATATTGCATCCAGTTTTGGTCACCCTGCTACAGGAAAGATGGCATTAAGCTGGAAAGAGTGTAGAGGAGATTTAACAGGGATTTTGCCAGGATTTGAGTGAGGTTGAGCAGTGGGAATTTTTTCATTGGTGTGTAGGTGAAGGAAGGGTGAGTTTATAGAGATTTATTTAGAGATACAGTTTGGAAGTGGGCCTTCTGACCTGACAAGCTGCGTTGCTTGGCAACCCACTTATTAACCCTAGCCTAATCACAGGACAATTTACAATGACCAATTAACCTAGTGGCTGATCTATCTGTGGTGGACCTGGAGAAAATGTACAAACTTCTTAGAGACAGCGCTAGAATTGAACTCTGAACTCTGGAACTCCATGAGCTGTAATAGCATTTTGCTAACTGTTTCACTACTGTGGTATAAAATTATGAGGGGCATTGTTAGGGTGAGTGCACACAGTCATTTTCCAGGGCTGGAGGATCAAAAACTACATGTTTAAGGTGAGAGGGATTAAATAGGACCCTGAGTGGCAAATTTTTCACCAATGGTCAATATGTAGAATGAGCTGCAAAAGGTGTGGTTAAGGCAGGTGCATTCACAACATTTAAAAGACACTTGGGTAGGTAGATGAATAGAAATGGTTTAGTGGGATATGGGGCAAATGAAGGCAAATGGGATAGCTTAGATCAGAGTCATGGTCAGTATAGACCAGTTAGGCCAAAGGGCACATCTCCATTCTCAACTTCCTGGCTCAACTCTCTAAAAGATCAATATTTCATCCATTTCAGCCTTGAATATATTCAGTGATTCAGTCTCCATAACATTCTGGATAGAACATTCTTAAGATCCATTGCATGCTGAGCAAGTTGTTTGTTTTAATCGCCATTTTAAAAGGCATTGAGGAAGAATGTATTTTCCATCCACTGATTGGTTGGAAGACATTGCCTGAGTGGGCTGTAGAAGCCAAGATTCTCACAATGGTTAAGAAATATTTAGACAAGTACTTGAATTGCCAAGGCATAGAAAGCTACAGGCCAAGTTGTGGATAGAATACACTCACTGGTCACTTTATTAGATACACTTACACATCTGCTCATTAATGCAAATAATGAGCAGATGGGTAAGCTAATCAGCCAATCATATGGCAGCAACTCAATACACAAAAGTGTGCAGACATGGTCAAGAGGCTCAGTTGTTGTTCAGGCCAAACATCAGAATGGAGAAGAATTGTGATCTAAGTAACGTTGACTGTGGAATGGATTGTTGGTACCAGACCGGGTGGTTTGAGTATCACAGAAACTGCTGATCTCCTGAGAATGGTATGAAAAACAAATAAAAAACATTCAGTGAGTGATGTGTGCAGGAGGTATTTAATAAAGTGATCAGTGAGAGTACATAAGATGAAAAATCACAGTCTTTTCCTAAGTTATGGGAGTCTAAAACAGGGGGTGCTTATTTCAAGATGAGTAGGGTAAAATTTACAAATGAACTAAGGGGAAACTTTTACACATGGAGGCAGGTGGTTAAATAGAATTAACTGTCAGTGATAGACACAATAACAACATTTAAAATGCAGTTAAACAGGTTCATGGATAGGAAAGGTTTGGAGGGATATGGGCCAAATACAGATACATGGAACTAGCTCAGTAGGGAGTTTGGTCAGCATGATGGGTTGAGCTAATGGGCTGCTTTCCATGTTGTATAACATATGACTCTAAGGTTCTTGCATGATTTTTAGTTACCAAGAGAGTCTTAGAAGAAGATCTTGATACAGGAATGAGTGATGTTGTCAGTTTTTTGTCCCGTTTATGTTCCTGTGTAAGAGTTTATATTTCAAGTACAATGTAATGGGATAAACCATGCTTGATCAGCCTGGAGGTTTGGAAACCACACTGGTGAGGAATGTGATGGAGGTGTTTGAGATGCCCCTTGTGAGGCTTGCCGGGTGGAGTGAGATAGAACAGGCAACACATCGGGCCCTGAGATGGAACAAGTAGAGTAATAAATAGAGTTCAAGATTTAGGGTACAAGTAGATACAGTGTGTAGTGAGACTGTGAGGAAGGACAGGCAGTTGATAGGGCAAAATTGCTGTCAGTGGGATGGGTTGCAGTGTGTCTATTTTAATCCAAGAAGTATCAGGAACAAGGGTGATGAATTTAGAACATAGGACAGTAGACGGAACTGCGACATTGTGGCCATTACAGAGACTTGGCTGTCACAAGGGCAGGAATGGCTGCTGGATGTTCCAGGGTTTAGATGTCTCAGTAGAGACAGGAAGGGAGGTAGAAGTGGTGGGGCAGTGGCATTGCTAATTAGGAAGAGTGTCACATTTGCAGAAAGGGAGGAGTTTGTAGGGGGATTGTCTACTGAGCCAGTGTGTGTGGTAAATAGAGTTCAAAATTGGGGGCCTGATGCACCATCAATAACTCTCTCTGAGACGTGAGGCGAGATATCGGCTTTTATTGACTGGAAGAAAGAACAAACAGTGGTTGACCACCATACTACATCCTGGAGACTGAGAGGCCGGGCTCAGACCTCAATCGCCTTTATACCGGGGTCTGTGGGAGGAGCCACAGGAGCAGTCAGCAGGGGCGTGTCCAGACAGGTATATGTAGTTCACCACAGGGCCATAATTTATTATGAATAAATACAGGGTTTTAGGGGAAAGATCGTGTAAGGAATATTGTGGTGGAATCAGAGGGAAGCTGATTGCCTTGTGATTATCACAGCTCTTTATTGTTTTTGAGATAAAGGGCAATGCTAAGCCTAAAAATGTGGAAATCAAGACAGATATTGTTCTGTTAAATCAATAGTATAAAGTATTGATTACTAAACTAAAAGTAATTGATAAATAAGAGGTGTGACTAATTAGTAAGGCAAGATCTGGAGGCTTCAAAATTGAATATTATAGGCCCCTGGGAGTTGCTTTAGTGAACAATCTCATAAGTAGATTCTTGGTAGGATGTCTGGGGTCCCATTTCATGCACATCTTGATTCTATGATGCTTTTCATGTCCTGCATGATCCTGTATTGGGGAAGTCTCATCAGCTGGAGAACTGGGTTCTGATGATGTCCCCTCGGCCAGTAAGGTTAACTCAGTTTCTGCTACCTCAGATCATGGCTGAACTGATGATATTTTCAGCATTCTCTTCACTTATTTCAGGTCTTGAACAGCTGCGGTGTTTTGGTACAGAAGTTTGATTTCGCTCATCTTTGGAATGCTAAATTTATACATAGCACTAACACCATGTTGTTTCACACCTGCAAAGGATTGTGAAATTGGCCACAAAGCTACTTAATAAAGCATTAGCATGGGTAGAAATCAGAATGCTTGGCGAACGCACACTTGTGAGGTATGCAATAGTAGTCCCATGCCGCACTGTTCATTGGTAAGGGCTTA